>NW_027463155.1:0-37091 GCF_050947455.1 Rhinoderma darwinii
GGAATTATATGGAGTAATAGGAGGAGTTATATGGAGTAATAGGGCGGTTATATGGAGTAATAGGAGGAGTTATATGGAGTAATAGGAGGAGTTATATGGAGTAATAGGAGAGGTAATATGGAGTAATAGGAGGGGTTATATGGAGTAATAGGAGGAGTTATATGGAGTAATAGGGGGGTTATATGGAGTAATAGAAGGAGTTATATTGAGTAATAGGAGGAGTTATATGGAGTAATAGGAGGAGTTATATGGAGTAATAGGAGAGGTTATATGGAGTAATAGGGGGGGTTATATGGAGTTATAGGGGGTGTTATATGGAGTAATAGGAGAGGTTATATGAAGTAATAGGAGGAGTTCTATGGAGTAATGGGGGGGTTATATGGAATAGGAGGAGTTATATGGAGTAATAGGAGGGGTTATATGGAGTAATAGGAGGAGTTATATAGAGTAATAGGAGAGGTTATATGGAGTAATAGGAGAGGTAATATGGAGTAATAGGGGGGTTATATGGAGTAATTGGAGGAGTTATATGGAGTAATAGGAGAGGTAATATGGAGTAATAGGGGGGTTATATGGAGTAATGGGAGGAGTTATATGGAGTAATAGGGGGGGGTTATATGGAGTAATAGGAGGGGTTATATGGAGTAATAGGAGGAGTTATATAGAGTAATAGGAGAGGTTATATGGAGTAATAGGAGAGATAATATGGAGTAATAGGGGGGTTATATGGAGTAATAGGAGGAGTTATATGGAGTAATTGGAGGAGTTATATGGAGTAATAGGAGAGGTAATATAAAGTAATAGGAGAGGTAATATGGAGTAATAGGAGGAGTTATATGGAGTAATTGGAGGAGTTATATGGAGTAATAGGAGGGGTTATATGTAGTAATAGAAGGAGTTATATAGAGCAATGGGGTTATATGGAGTAATAGGGCGGTTATATGGAGTAATAGGAGGAGTTATATGGAGTAATAGGGGTGGTTATATGGAGTAATAGGAGGAGTTATGTGGAGTAATAAGAGGAGTTATATGAAGTAATAGGAGGGGTTATATGGAGTAATAGGAGGAGTTATATGGAGTAATAGGAGGAGTTATATGGAGTAATAGGAGGAGTTATATGGAGTAATAGGAGGAGTTATATGGAGTAATAGGGGGGTTATATGGTGTAATAGGAGGAGTTATATGGAGTAATAGGAGGAGTTATATGGAGTAATAGGGGGGGTTATATGGAGTAATAGGAGGAGTTATATAGACTAATAGGAGAAGTTATATGGAGTAATAGGAGGGGTTATATGGAGTAATAGAGGGGGTTATATGGAGTAACAGGAGGGGTTATATGGAGTAATAGGAGGGGTTATATGGAGTAATAGAGGGGGGTTATATAGAGTAATAGGGGGGGTTATATGGAGTAATAGGAGGAGTTATATGGAGTAATAGGGGGGTTATATGGAGTAATAGGAGAGGTTATATGGAGTAATAGGTGGAGTTATATGGAGTAATAGGAGAGGTTATATGGAGTAATAGATGGAGTTATATGGAGTAATAGGAGGAGTTATATGGAGTAATAGGAGGAGTTATATGGAGTAATAGGGGGGTTATATGGAGTAATGGGAGGAGTTATGTGGAGTAATAAGAGGGGTTATATGGAGTAATGGGAGGAGTTATATGGAGTAATAGGAGAGGTTATATGGCGTAATAGGGGGGGTTATATGGAGTAATAGGAGGGGTTATATAGACTAATAGGAGAAGTTATATGGAATAATAGGAGGGGTTATATGAGTAATAGGAGGAGTTATATGGAGTAACAGGAGGGGTTATGTGGAGTAATGGGAGAAGTTATATGGAGTAATAGGAGGAGTTATATGGAGTAATGGGAGGAGTTATATGGAGTAATAGGAGGAGTTATATGGAGCAATAGGAGGGGTTATATGGAGTAATAGGAGAAGTTATATGGAGTAATGGGAGGAGTTATATGGAGTAATAAGAGGAGTAATAGGGGGGGTTATATGGAGTAATGGGAGGAGTTATATGGAGTAATAGGAGGAGTTATATAGAGCAATAGGGGGGGTTATATGGAGTAATAGGAGGCGGTTATATGGAGTAATAGAGGGGTTATATGGAGTAACAGGAGGGGTTATATGGAGTAATAGGAGGGGTTATATGGAGTAATAGAGGGGGGTTATATGGAGTAATAGGAGGAGTTATATGGAGTAATAGGGGGGTTATATGGAGTAATAGGACGAGTTATATGGAGTAATAGGAGGAGTTATATGGAGTAATAGGAGAGGTTATATGGAGTAATAGAAGGAGTTATATGGAGTAATAGGAGGAGTTATATGGAGTAATAGGAGGGGTTATATGCAGTAATAGGAGGGGTTATATGGAGTAATGGGAGAAGTTATATGGAGTAATAGGAGGAGTTATATGGAGTAATAAGAGGGGTTATATGGAGTAATGGGAGGAGTTATATGGAGTAATAGGAGGAGTTATATGGAGTAATAGGAGAGGTTATATGGCGTAATAGGGGGTTATATGGAGTAATAGGGGGGTTATATAGACTAATAGGAGAAGTTATATGGAGTAACAGGAGGGGTTATGTGGAGTAATGGGAGGAGTTATATGGAGTAATAGGAGGAGTTATATGGAGTAATGGGAGGAGTTATATGGAGTAATAGGAGGGGTTATATGGAGTAATAGGAGGAGTTATATGGAGTAATAGGAGGAGTTATATGGAGCACTAGGGGGGTTATAAGGAGTAATAGGAGGAGTTATATGGAGTAATAGGGGGAGTTATATGGAGTAATAGGAGGAGTTATATGGAGTAATAGGAGGAGTTATATAGCGCAATAGGGGGGGTTATATGGAGTAATAGGAGGAGTTATATGGAGTAATAGGAGGAGTTATATGGAGTAATAGGGGGGTTATATAGAGTAATAGGAGGAGTTATATGGAGTAATAGGGGGAGTTATATGGAGCAATAGGGGGGGTTATATGGAGTAATAGGAGGAGTTATATGGAGTAATAGGGGGGGTTATATGGAGTAATAGGAGGAGTTATATAGAGTAATAGGAGGAGTTATATAGAGTAATAGGAGGAGTTATATAGAGTAATAGGAGGGGTTATATGGAGTCATGGGAAGAGTTATATAGAGTAATAGGAGGGGTTATATGGAGTAATAGGAGGAGTTATATGGAGTAATAGGAGGAGTTATATGGAGCAATAGGGGGGTTATATGGAGTAATAAGAGGGGTTATATGGAGTAATAGGAGGGGTTATATGGAGTAATAGGAGAAGTTATATGGAGTAATAGGAGGAGTTAGTATGGATAAGGAGGGGTCTATATGGAGTAATAGGAGGGGTTATATGGAGTAATAGGAGAAGTTATATGGAGTAATAGGAGGGTTATATGGAGTAATGGGAGGAGTTATATGGAGTAATAGGAGTTATATGGAGTAGTAGGAGGGGTTATATGGTGTAATAGGAGGGGTTATATGGAGTAATAGGAGGAGTTATTTGGAGTAATAGGAAGAGTTATATAGAGTAATAGGAGGAGTTATATGGAGTAATAGGAGGAGTTATATGGAGTAATAGGAGGAGTTATATGGAGTAATGGAAGAGTTATATAGAGTAATAGGAGGGGTTATATGGAGTAATAGGAGGAGTTATATAGACTAATAGGAGAAGTTATATGGAGTAATGGGAGGAGTTATATGGAGTAATAGGAGGGGTTATATGGAATAATAGGAGAAGTTATATGGAGTAATAGGAGGAGTTATATGGAGTAATAGGAGGGGTTATATGGAGTAATGGGAGGAGTTATATGAGTAATAGGAGGAGTTATATGGAGTAATAGGAGGGGTTATATGAGTAATGGGAGGAGTTATATGGAGTAATAGGAGGAGTTATATGGAGTAATAGGAGGAGTTATATGGAGTAATAGGAGGGGTTATATGGAGTAATGGGAGGAGTTATATGAGTAATAGGAGGAGTTATATGGAGTAATAGGTGGGGTTATATGAGTAATGGGAGGAGTTATATGGAGTAATAGGAGGAGTTATATGGAGTAATGGGAGGGGTTATATGGAGTAATGGGAGGAGTTATATGGAGTAATAGGGGGTTATATGGAGTAATGGGAGGAGTTATGTGGAGTAATAAGAGGGGTTATATGGAGTAATGGGAGGAGTTATATGGAGTAATAGGAGAGGTTATATGGCGTAATAGGGGGGTTATATGGAGTAATAGGAGGGGTTATATAGACTAATAGGAGAAGTTATATGGAATAATAGGAGGGGTTATATGGAGTAATAGGAGGAGTTATATGGAGTAACAGGAGGGTTATGTGGAGTAATGGGAGAAGTTATATGGAGTAATAGGAGGAGTTATATGGAGTAATGGGAGGAGTTATATGGAGTAATAGGAGGAGTTATATGGAGCAATAGGAGGGGTTATATGGAGTAATAGGAGAAGTTATATGGAGTAATGGGAGGAGTTATATGGAGTAATAAGAGGAGTAATAGGGGGGGTTATATGGAGTAATGGGAGGAGTTATATGGAGTAATAGGAGGAGTTATATAGAGCAATAGGGGGGGTTATATGGAGTAATAGGAGGGGTTATATGGAGTAATAGAGGGGTTATATGGAGTAACAGGAGGGGTTATATGAGTAATAGGAGGGGTTATATGGAGTAATAGAGGGGGGTTATATGGAGTAATAGGAGGAGTTATATGGAGTAATAGGGGGGTTATATGGAGTAATAGGACGAGTTATATGGAGTAATAGGAGGAGTTATATGGAGTAATAGGAGAGGTTATATGGAGTAATAGAAGGAGTTATATGGAGTAATAGGAGGAGTTATATGGAGTAATAGGAGGGGTTATATGCAGTAATAGGAGGGGTTATATGGAGTAATGGGAGAAGTTATATGGAGTAATAGGAGGAGTTATATGGAGTAATAAGAGGGGTTATATGGAGTAATGGGAGGAGTTATATGGAGTAATAGGAGGAGTTATATGGAGTAATAGGAGAGGTTATATGGCGCAATAGGGGGGTTATATGGAGTAATAGGGGGGTTATATAGACTAATAGGAGAAGTTATATGGAGTAACAGGAGGGGTTATGTGGAGTAATGGGAGGAGTTATATGGAGTAATAGGAGGAGTTATATGGAGTAATGGGAGGAGTTATATGGAGTAATAGGAGGGGTTATATGGAGTAATAGGAGGAGTTATATGGAGTAATAGGAGGAGTTATATGGAGCAATAGGGGGGTTATAAGGAGTAATAGGAGGAGTTATATGGAGTAATAGGGGGAGTTATATGGAGTAATAGGAGGAGTTATATGGAGTAATAGGAGGAGTTATATAGCGCAATAGGGGGGGTTATATGGAGTAATAGGAGGAGTTATATGGAGTAATAGGAGGAGTTATATGGAGTAATAGGGGGGTTATATAGAGTAATAGGAGGAGTTATTGGAGTAATAGGGGGAGTTATATGGAGCAATAGGGGGGGTTATATGGAGTAATAGGAGGAGTTATATGGAGTAATAGGGGGGTTATATGGAGTAATAGGAGGAGTTATATAGAGTAATAGGAGGAGTTATATAGAGTAATAGGAGGAGTTATATAGAGTAATAGGAGGGGTTATATGGAGTAATGGGAAGAGTTATATAGAGTAATAGGAGAAGTTATATGGAGTAATAGGAGGGGTTATATGGAGTAATAGGAGGGGTTATATGGAGTAATAGGAGAAGTTATATGGAGTAATAGGAGGAGTTATATGGAGTAATAGGAGGGGTTATATGGAGTAATAGGAGGGGTTATATGGAGTAATAGGAGAAGTTATATGGAGTAATAGGAGGGGTTATATGGAGTAATGGGAGGAGTTATATGGAGTAATAGGAGTTATATGGAGTAGTAGGAGGGGTTATATGGTGTAATAGGAGGGGTTATATGGAGTAATAGGAGGAGTTATTTGGAGTAATAGGAAGAGTTATATAGAGTAATAGGAGGAGTTATATGGAGTAATAGGAGGAGTTATATGGAGTAATAGGAGGAGTTATATGGAGTAATGGGAGGAGTTATATAGAGTAATAGGAGGGGTTATATGGAGTAATAGGAGGAGTTATATAGACTAATAGGAGAAGTTATATGGAGTAATGGGAGGAGTTATATAGAGTAATAGGAGAAGTTATATGGAGTAATAGGAGGGGTTATATGGAATAATAGGAGAAGTTATATGGAGTAATAGGAGGAGTTATATGGAGTAATAGGAGGGGTTATATGGAGTAATGGGAGGAGTTATATGAGTAATAGGAGGAGTTATATGGAGTAATAGGAGGGGTTATATGAGTAATGGGAGGAGTTATATGGAGTAATAGGAGGAGTTATATGGAGTAATAGGAGGAGTTATATGGAGTAATAGGAGGGGTTATATGGAGTAATGGGAGGAGTTATATGAGTAATAGGACGAGTTATATGGAGTAATAGGTGGGGTTATATGAGTAATGGGAGGAGTTATATGGAGTAATAGGAGGAGTTATATGGAGTAATGGGAGGGGTTATATGGAGTAATGGGAGGAGTTATATGGAGTAATAGGAGGGGTTATATGGAGTAATGGGAGGAGTTATATGGAGTAATGGGAGGAGTTATATGGAGTAATAGGAGGAGTTATATGGAGTAATGGGAGGAGTTATGGAGTAATAGGAGGAGTTATATGGAGTAATAGAAGAGGTTATATGGAGTAATAGGAGGAGTTATATGGAGTAATAGGAGGAGTTATATGGAGTAATAGGGGGGGTTATATGGAGTAATAGGAGGGGTTATATGGAGTAATAGGAGGAGTTATATGGAGTAATACAGAGGTTACATTAGTTAGTTACATTGGCCCCTGGATCTGTTATATGGAGTAATAGGAGGAGTTATATGGAGTAATAGGAGGGGTTATATGGAGTAATGGGAGGAGTTATATGGAGTAATAGGAGGAGTTATATGGAGAAATAGGAGGAGTTATATGGAGTAATACAGAGGTTACATTAGTTAGTTACATTGGCCCCTGGATCTGTTATACTTAGCTCTTTTGTGGTCTAGTGCTCTCTGTCGCTCTATCAGTGAGATATTGTGATTATATAATAATATGTCCCCTCCCCTCCTTAGTACACAGATCACTCATGTGGAGTGCAGCGGGGGCGTGTATAGTGCAGCGGGGTGTGTGGTGGAGTGCAACGGGGGGCATGTGTAGTGCAGCGGTGTGCGTGTGGAGTGCAGCAAGGGGGGTGTGTGGAGTGTAGTGGGGGCGTGTATAGTTTAGTGGGGGGTGTGTGGAGTGTAGTGGGGGCGTGTATAGTGCAGTAGGGGCGTGTGTAGTGCAGCGGCGGGCGTGTGCAGTGCAGCGGGCGTTGTGTGGAGTGCAGCAGGGACGTGTGGAGTGCAGCGGGGTGTGTGGTGGAGTGCAACGGGGGGCATGTTTAGTGCAGCGGTGTGCGTGTGGAGTGCAGCAAGGGGGGTGTGTGAAGTGTAGTGGGGGCGTTTATAGTGAAGTGGGGGGGGGGGGGGGATTGTAGTGGGGGCGTGTATAATGCAGTAGGGGCGTTAAAGTGCAGCGGGGGCGTGTGGAGTGCAGCGGCGGGCGTGTGGAGTGCAGCGGGGACGTGTGGAGTGCAGCGGGGATGTGTGGAGTGCAGCAGGGACGTGTGGAGTGTAGCGGGGGCATGTGGAGTGCCGTGAGGGGCATGCGTAGTGCATCGGGGGGCGTGTGGAGTGCAGCGGAGGGCGTGTGGAGTGCAGCGGGGGCATGTGGAGTGCAGCGGACTGCGTGTGTAGTGCAGCGAGGGGCGTGTGGAGTGCCGCAGGGACGTGTGGAGTGCAGTGGGGGGCGTGTATAGTGCAGTGTGGGCATGTATAGTGCAGTGGGGTGCGTGTGGAGTGCAGCGGGGTGCGTGTGGAGTGCAGCGGGGTGCGTGTGGAGTGCAGCGGGGTGCGTGTGGAGTGCAGCGGGGGGCGTGTATAGTGCATCAGAGAGTGTGTGGAGTGCAGCGGGGTGCGTGTGGAGTGCAGCGGGGGGCGTGTATAGTTCAGCGGGGGGCGTGTATATTGCAGCAGAGGGCGTGTGGAGTGCAGCAGGGGGCGAGTGGTGTGCAGCGGGCGGTGTGTGGAGTGCAGCAGGTGACGTGTGTAGTGCATCAGGGGCGTGTGTAGTGGAGCGGGGGGCATGTGGAGTGCAGCGGGCTGCGTGTGTAGTGCCCCAGCTCCTCAGCCCCCGACCCCAGCTCCTCAGCCCCAGACCCCAGCTCCTCAGCCCCCGAACCAAGCTCCTCAGCCCCCGAACCCAGCTCCTCAGCCCCCGAACTCAGCTCCTCAGCCCCCGAACCAAGCTCCTCAGCCCCTGATCTCAGCCCCTGAACCCAGATCCTCAGCCCCTGACCTCAGCTCATCAGCCCCTGTCCCCAGCTCCTCAGCTCCATGCCCCAGCTCCTCAGCCCCCAACCCCAGCTCCTCAGCCCCCGACCCCAGCTTCTCAGCCCCCGACCCCAGCTCCTCAGCCCCTGACCCAAGCTCCTCAGCCCCTGAACCAAGCTCCTCCACCCCTGAACCCAGCTCCTCACCCCTGACCCCAGCTCCTCAGCTCTGGCCAAAGCTCCTCAGCACCCGACCCCAGCTCCTCAGCTCCCAACCCCAGCTCCTCAGCCCCAACCCCAGCTCCTCAGCCCCTGAACCCAGCTCCTCAAATCCGGCCCAAGCTCCTCAGCCCCCGGCCCTAGCTCTTCAGCCCACGGCCCCAGCTCCCTACCTCAGCTCCCGGCCCCATTTCCTCTGCCTCTGACCCCAGCTTCTCAGCCCCCGACCCCAGCTCCTCAGCCCCCGAACTCAGCTACTCAGCCCCTGACCCCAGCTCCTCAGCCCCCGAACCCAGCTCCTCAGCCCCTATACCCAGCTCCTCAGCCCCCGAACTCAGCTCCTCAGCCCCTGACTCCAGCTCCTCAGCCCCTGACCCCAGCCCCTGACCCCACCTCCTCAGCTCTCTGCCCCAGCTTCTCAGCCCCTGACCTCAGCTCCTCAGTCTCTGACCCCAGACCCCAGCTCTTCAGCCCCCGGCCCCAGCTCCTCAGCTCCTGACCGAGCTCCTTAGCCCCCGACCCCAGCTACTCAGCCCCCGAACCCAGCTCCTCAGCCCCCGACCCCAGCTCCTCAGCCCCTGAATCCAGCTCCTCAGCCCCTGACCCCAGCTCCTCAGCCCCGGCCCAAGCTCCTCAGCTCCGGCCACAGCTCCTCAGACCCTGACCCCAGCTCCTCAGCCCCCAAACTCAGCTTCTCAGCCCCCTCACCCAGCTCCTTAACTCCCTACCCAGCTCCTCAGCTCCTGAACCCAGCTCCTCAGCCCCTGACCCCAGCTCCTCAGCCCCTGACCCCAGCTCCTCAGCCCCTGACCCCAGCTCCTCAGCCCACGACCCCAGCTCCTCAGCCCCCCGTACCCAGCTCCTCAGCCCCTCAGCACCCGAACCCAGCTCCTCTCCCCTGACCCCAGCTCCTCAACTCCGGCCCAAGCTCCTCAGCCCCTGGCCCTAGCTCTTCAGCCTACGGCCCAAGCTCCCTACCTCAGCTCTCGGCCCCATTTCCTCTGCCTCCGACCCCAGCTTCTCAGCCCCCGACCCCAGCTCCTCAGCCCCCGAATTCAGCTACTCAGCCCCTGACCCCAGCTCCTCAGCCCCCGAACCCAGCTCCTCAGCCCCCATACCCAGCTCCTCAGCCCCCGAACCCAGCTCCTCAGCCCCCGATCCCAGCTCCTCAGCCCCCGAACCCAGCTCCTCAGCCCCTGACCCCAGCTCCTTAGCCCCTGACCCCACCTCCTCAGCTATCCACCTCCCCAGCCCTTCAGCCTACGACCCCAGCTCCTCAGCCCCCGAACCCAGCTCCTCAGCCCAAGCTCCTCAGCCCCTGACCCCAGCTCCTCAGCCCCTAAACCCAGCTCCTCAGCCTCTGAACCCAGCTCCTCAGCCCACGACCCCAGCTCCTCAGCCCCCCGAACCCAGCTCCTCAGCCCCCCGTACCCAGCTCCTCAGCCTCTGTACTCAGCTACTCAGCCCCCGAACCCAGCTCCTCAGCCCCGAACCCAGCTCCTCAGCCCCGAACCCAGCTCCTCAGCCCCTGACCCCACCTCCTCAGCTCTCTGCCCCAGCTTCTCAGCCCCTGACCTCAGCTCCTCAGTCTCTGACCCCAGACCCCAGCTCTTCAGCCCCCGGCCCCAGCTCCTCAGCTCCTGACCGAGCTCCTTAGCCCCCGACCCCAGCTACTCAGCCCCCGAACCCAGCTCCTCAGCCCCCGACCCCAGCTCCTCAGCCCCTGAATCCAGCTCCTCAGCCCCTGACCCCAGCTCCTCAGCCCCGGCCCAAGCTCCTCAGCTCCGGCCACAGCTCCTCAGACCCTGACCCCAGCTCCTCAGCCCCCAAACTCAGCTTCTCAGCCCCCTCACCCAGCTCCTTAACTCCCTACCCAGCTCCTCAGCTCCTGAACCCAGCTCCTCAGCCCCTGACCCCAGCTCCTCAGCCCCTGACCCCAGCTCCTCAGCCCCTGACCCCAGCTCCTCAGCCCACGACCCCAGCTCCTCAGCCCCCCGTACCCAGCTCCTCAGCCCCTCAGCACCCGAACCCAGCTCCTCTCCCCTGACCCCAGCTCCTCAACTCCGGCCCAAGCTCCTCAGCCCCTGGCCCTAGCTCTTCAGCCTACGGCCCAAGCTCCCTACCTCAGCTCTCGGCCCCATTTCCTCTGCCTCCGACCCCAGCTTCTCAGCCCCCGACCCCAGCTCCTCAGCCCCCGAATTCAGCTACTCAGCCCCTGACCCCAGCTCCTCAGCCCCCGAACCCAGCTCCTCAGCCCCCATACCCAGCTCCTCAGCCCCCGAACCCAGCTCCTCAGCCCCCGATCCCAGCTCCTCAGCCCCCGAACCCAGCTCCTCAGCCCCTGACCCCAGCTCCTTAGCCCCTGACCCCACCTCCTCAGCTATCCACCTCCCCAGCCCTTCAGCCTACGACCCCAGCTCCTCAGCCCCCGAACCCAGCTCCTCAGCCCAAGCTCCTCAGCCCCTGACCCCAGCTCCTCAGCCCCTAAACCCAGCTCCTCAGCCTCTGAACCCAGCTCCTCAGCCCACGACCCCAGCTCCTCAGCCCCCCGAACCCAGCTCCTCAGCCCCCCGTACCCAGCTCCTCAGCCTCTGTACTCAGCTACTCAGCCCCCGAACCCAGCTCCTCAGCCCCGAACCCAGCTCCTCAGCCCCGAACCCAGCTCCTCAGCCCCTGACCCCAGCTCCTCAGCCCCTGACCCCAGCTCCTCAGCCCCTGACCCCAGCTCCTCAGCCCCTGACCCCAGCTCCTCAGCCCCTGACCCCAGCTCCTCAGCTCCGGCCCCAGCTCCTCAGCCCCAAAACTCAGCTTCTCAGCCCCCTAACCCAGCTCCTTAGCTCCCTACCCAGCTCCTCAGCACCTGAACCCAGCTCCTCATCCCCCGACCCCAGCTCCTCAGCTCCCGTACACAGCTCCTCAGCCCCCGACCCCAGCTCCTTAGCCCCTGGCCCCAGCTCCTCAGCTCCGGCCCAAGATCCTCAGCCCCCGGCCCCAGCTCCTCTGCCCCCAAACTCAGCTTCTCAGCCCCCTCACTTAGCTCCCTACCCAGCTCCTCAGCCCCTGAACCCAGCTCCTCAGCCCACGACCCCAGCTCCTCAGCCCCCCGAACCCAGCTCCTCAGCCCCTGTACTCAGCTCCTCAGCCCCCGAACCCAGCTCCTCAGCCCCCGAACCCAGCTCCTCAGCCCCCGAACCCAGCTCCTTAGCCCCCGAACCCAGCTCCTCAGCCCCTGAACCCAGCTCCTCAGCCCCTGACCCCAGCTGCCCAGCCCCCGAATTCAGCTACTCAGCCTCTGATCCCAGCTCCTCAGCTCCCGATCCCAGCTCCTCAGCCCCCGAACCCTGCTCCTCAGCCCCCGAACCCTGCTCCTCAGCCCCCGAACCCTGCTCCTCAGCCCCCGACCCCAGCTCCTCAGCCCCTGACCCCAGCTCCTCAGCTCTCCAGCTCCTCAGCCATTGACCCCAGCCCCAGCTCTTCAGCCCCCGGCCCCAGCTCCTCAGCTCCAGACCCCAGCTCCTCAGCCCCCGACCCCAGCTCCTCAGCCCCCGACCCCAGCTCCTCAGCCCCCGACTCCAGCTCCTCAGCCCCCGACTCCAGCTCCTCAGCCCCCGACCCCAGCTCCTCAGCCCCTGACCCCAGCTCCTCAGCCCCTGACCCCAGCTCCTCAGCCACCGGCCCCAGCTCCTCAGCCACCGGCCCCAGCTCCTCAGCCCCAAAACTCAGCTTCTCAGCCCCCTAACCCAGCTCCTTAGCTCCCTACCCAGCTCCTCAGCCCCTGAACCCAGCTCCTCATCCCCCGACCCCAGCTCCTCAGCTCCCGAACCCAGCTCCTCAGCCCCCGACCCCAGCTCCTTAGCCCCTGACCCCAGCTCCTCAGCTCCGGCCCAAGATCCTCAGCCCCCGACCCCAGCTCCTCAGCCCCCGGCCCCAGCTCCTCAGCCCCCAAACTCAGCTTCTCAGCCCCTCACTTAGCTCCCTACCCAGCTCCTCAGCCCCTGAACCCAGCTCCTCAGCCCACGACCCCAGCTCCTCAGCCCCCCGAACCCAGCTCCTCAGCCCCTGAACCCAGCTCCTCAGCCCCTAACCCCAGCTGCCCAGCCCCCGAATTCAGCTACTCAGCCTCTGATCCCAGCTCCTCAGCTCCCGATCCCAACTCCTCAGCCCCCGAACGCTGCTCCTCAGCCCCCGAACCCTGCTCCTCAGCCCCTGACCCCAGCTCCTCAGCCCCTGACCCCACCTCCTCAGCTCTCCAGCTCCTCAGCCATTGACCCCAGCCCCAGCTCTTCAGCCCCCGGCCCCAGCTCCTCAGCTCCCGACACAGCTCCTCAGCCCCTGACCCCAGCTCCTCAGCCCCCGACCCCAACTCCTCAGCCCCCGACTCCAACTCCTCAGCCCCCGACCCCAGCTCCTCAGCCCCCGACCCCAGCTCCTCAGCCCCTGAACCCAGCTCCTCAGCCCCTGAATCCAGCTCCTCAGCCCCTGTACTCAGCTACTCAGCCCCCGAACCCAGCTCCTCAGCCCCGATCCCAGCTCCTTAGCCCCTGACCCCAGCTCCTCAGCCCCTGACCCCAGCTCCTCAGCCCCCGGCCCCAGCTCCTCAGCCACCGGCCCCAGCTCCTCAGCCACCGGCCCCAGCTCCTCAGCCCCAAAACTCAGCTTCTCAGGCCCCTCACCCAGCTCCTTAGCTCCCTACCCAGCTCCTCAGCCCCTGAACCCAGCTCCTCATCCCCCGACCCCAGCTCCTCATCCCCCGACCCCAGCTCCTCATCCCCCGAACCCAGCTCCTTAGCCCCTGACCCCAGCTCCTCAGCTCCGGCCCCAGCTCCTCAGCCCCCGGCCCCAGCTCCTCAGCCCCCGGCCTCAGCTCCTCAGCCCCCGGCCCCAGCTCCTCAGCCCATGACCCCAGCTCCTCAGCCCCCCGAACCCAGCTCCTCAGCCCCTGAACCCAGCTCCTCAGCCCCTAACCCCAGCTGCCCAGCCCCCGAATTCAGCTACTCAGCCTCTGATCCCAGCTCCTCAGCTCCCGATCCCAACTCCTCAGCCCCCGAACGCTGCTCCTCAGCCCCCGAACCCTGCTCCTCAGCCCCTGACCCCAGCTCCTCAGCCCCTGACCCCACCTCCTCAGCTCTCCAGCTCCTCAGCCATTGACCCCAGCCCCAGCTCTTCAGCCCCCGGCCCCAGCTCCTCAGCTCCCGACACAGCTCCTCAGCCCCTGACCCCAGCTCCTCAGCCCCCGACCCCAGCTCCTCAGCCCCCGACTCCAGCTCCTCAGCCCCCGACCCCAGCTCCTCAGCCCCCGACCCCAGCTCCTCAGCCCCTGAACCCAGCTCCTCAGCCCCTGAACCCAGCTCCTCAGCCCCTGTACTCAGCTACTCAGCCCCCGAACCCAGCTCCTCAGCCCCGATCCCAGCTCCTTAGCCCCTGACCCCAGCTCCTCAGCCCCTGACCCCAGCTCCTCAGCCCCCGGCCCCAGCTCCTCAGCCACCGGCCCCAGCTCCTCAGCCCCAAAACTCAGCTTCTCAGCCCCCTCACCCAGCTCCTTAGCTCCCTACCCAGCTCCTCAGCCCCTGAACCCAGCTCCTCATCCCCCGAACCCAGCTCCTCATCCCCCGACCCCAGCTCCTTAGCCCCCGACCCCAGCTCCTCAGCTCCGGCCCCAGCTCCTCAGCCCCCGGCCCCAGCTCCTCAGCCCCCGGCCCCAGCTCCTCAGCCCCCGGCCCCAGCTCCTCAGCCCCCGGCCCCAGCTCCTCAGCCACCAAACTCCGCTTCTCAGCCCCCTCACCCAGCTTCTCAGCCCCCTCACCCAGCTCCTTAGCCCCTGAACCCAGCTCGTCAGCCCACGACCCCAGCTCCTCAGCCCCTGTACTCAGCTACTCAGCCCCCGAACCCAGCTCCTCAGCCCCGATCCCAGCTCCTTAGCCCCTGACCCCAGCTCCTCAGCCCCTGACCCCAGCTCCTCAGCCCCTGACCCCAGCTCCTCAGCCCCTGACCCCAGCTCCTCAGCCCTTGACCGCAGCTCCTCAGCTCCGGCCCAAGCTCCTCAGCCCCCGGCCCCAGCTCTTCAGCCCCCGGCCCCAGCTCCTCAGCCCCAAAACTCAGCTTCTCAGCCCCCTCACCCAGCTCCTCAGCCCCCTCACCCAGCTCCTTAGCCCCCGACCCCAGCTCCTCAGCCCCCGACCCCAGCTCCTCAGCCCCCGAACCCAGCTCCTCAGCCTCCGAACCCAGCTCCTCAGCACCAGCTCCTCAGCACCAGCTCCTCAGCCCCCGGCCCCAGCTTCTCAGCCTCTATCATGTTACATCTTCTTGCTGCCCTTTGCTCTAACATGAGGACATATTCGCAGCCACCAACATTAATCATTAAGGGACAGGGTGCCGGCGGGATCACGACTCACAAAGCTGAGAAATAGTCTCAAAGCAAGAGCCAAGCAGCGCCGCAGCAGCTTCTTAGAAATGAGAGCCCCCCCGTTCTCTCCACAATTTAGGGCTTATTCACACGACTGTTTTCTTCAGTGTCTGATCCGTTTGTTTTTTTTCGGATAGACCACCGAACCGCTCATTTCTCCGTGGCCGCGCACACATCCTTTATTATCCGGATCCGTGAGTCTGTTCCGCAATAAGGTAAAAGTTCTATTCCTGTTTGCCTCGCCCGTAATATTATAAGGGACCGCAAAAAAACGGACAACACACAGAAGCCATTGCGGTCCTGAAAACAGAAACGGTTGTGTGCATGACTGTCATCGCCTTCCGCTTCGATGGGAACTATAACTCCCAGCATTCCCTGACACCTGTAGTTTTCACTGATTATCTTCTTAAAGGGGCCCCGTCGTCTACAGTATATTGTATACCATAAATATCACCTATGGGATCATCACCGATCAGGAGCGCGGGGTCAATTTCTGCCGCCACCATCTCCATGTACTCCAGTGCGCGCGCAGGCGCAGACGCCTCTCCATTGAAGTGTGTGATAAATTCAGTGAGGGGTCGGGGGGTCTCCTGATAGTGAGGGTCCTATAGGTGAGACCTCAATTATCCTACGCATATGGGACTACTCCTCTAACAGCCGGCACTACACCTTGTCACTATGCCGGAGGTAATTAAGGGAGTTGTCCCCTCAACCCCCCAGCGATCAGCTGTGCGCCCCCTCCCCCATTGTTTACCAGCTAGTCATACTTGCGCCATGCTTTCAGTAGTGACCATGGGTGGTATTACATCTCAGTCCCCACAACGTCCTATAATCTACACATTCACCACACCGACAAGTGGTCCCGGCTGCTAGAGCTGAAATGTAGTCCCAGTCCCGCCGCGCACCCTGTCACCCCCTGAGCGGTAACCCCCATGCCCCGCACACTTTTCCCCCCCTGGGCCGCACTTACCCGTCTCTGCAGGACTTGTGACTCTGGGAGCGGCAGGACGGGGTGAGAATAATAATAATAGTTATAGGAGGAGGGAGATATCACCCAGCGCTCTCCTCCAGGATAAGGAAATGCGGCCACACCCCAGGGGCGACTGCCCATGTTCTGGGACTCTGCCATATCTGTAGGAGAAGAGCGGCGCCGCCTCACACACCTCTCTCCCCCTGGGGAGTATAATACAAACGAGCAGTAAATACTGACACTCCTCAGGTTCAGTCAATCATTTGAAAGTAGAAACAAAATACATATCAGTGTAGATGCTTCAAACTACATGGAAAATACGATTTAACCAAAAATATTGCTGATAATCCCACAAATTTATAATCCCACATATTTATAGTCCCACATATTTAGAATCCCACATATTTAGAATCCCACATATTTAGAATCCCACATAGGGAAATAATGATATTAGTCCGAAGTTAAAAAGCCATAACAATGTAGGAAAGAAGCTTTACAGAGCTGAATCGGTCATACGGCAGACAAGCCTCCCGCCGCGTCCTCTAACCGCACCTCCAACACGCGTTTCGCAATCCTCCTCCAGAGGGAGTCAGGTGAGAGAGGAGGTATTTATATGGACAGATATTCAGTCATATTATAAATGTGGCAGGTTTTACCAACATGGCGCTCCCCACGCACCCACGCCATCCTCCACGCACCAACGCCATCCTCCATGCACCCACGCCATCCTCCATGCACCTACGCCATCCTCCACGCATCCACGCCATCCTCCACGCACCCACGCCATCCTACACGCATCCACGCCATCCTCCACGCACCCACGACATCCTCCACGCATCCACGCCATCCTTCACGCACCCACGCCATCCTCCACACCATCCTCCACGCACCACACCATCCTCAACGCACCCACGCCATCCTACACGCATCCACGCCATCCTCCACGCACCCACGCCATCCTCCACGCATCCACACCATCCTTCACGCATCCACGCCATCCTCGACGCACCCACACCATCCTCCACGCACCCACGCAAATCCTCCACGCACCCACACCATCCTCCACGCATCCATGCCATCCTCCACGCACCCACGCCATCCTCCACGCATCCAGGCCATCCTCCACGCTATCCTCCACGCACCCATGCCATCCTCCACGCATCCACGCCATCCTTCACGCACCCACACCATCCTCCACGCACCCACGCCATCCTCCACGCTATCCTCCATGCATCCACGCCATCCTCCACGCACCCACGCCACCCTCCACGCACCCACGCCATCCTCCACGCACCCACGCCATCCTTCACGCACCAACACCATCCTCCACGCACCCATGCCATCCTCCACGCTCCCACGCCATCCTCCACGCACCCACGCCATCCTCCACGCACATACACCATCCTCCACGCACCCACACCATCCTCCACGCATCCACGCCATCCTACACGCACCAAAGCCATCTTCCACGCATCCAAACCATGCTCCACGCCTTCCTCCACGCATCCACGCCATCCTTCACGCACCCACGCCATCCTCCGCTCATCCACACCATCCTCCACGAATCCAGGCCATCCTCCACGCACCCACACCATCTTCCACGCATCCACGCCATCCTCCACGCACCCACGCCATCCTCCACGCATCCACTCATCCTCCACACATCCACGCCATCCTCCACACACACACGCCATCCTCCACGCATCCACGCCATCCTTCACGCATCCACGCCATCCTCCACGCACCCACGCCATCCTCCACGCACCCACTCCATCCAAACCATGCTCCACGCCATCCTCCACGCATCCACGCCATCCTTCACGCACCCACGCCATCCTCTACGCATCCACACCATCCTCCACGTACCCACGCCATCCTCCACGCACCCACACCATCCTCCACGCACCCACGCCATCCTCCACGCACCCACGCCATCCTCCACGCACCCACACCATCCTCCACGCACCCATGCAAATCCTCCATGCGCCCACACCATCCTCCGCGCATCCAGGCCATCCTCCACGCTATCTTCCACGCACCCACGCCATCCTCCACGCATCCACGCCATCCTTCACGCACCCACACCATCCTCTACGCATCCACGCCATCCTTCACGCACCCACGCCATCCTCCACGCTCCCACTCTATCCTCCATGCATCCACGCCATCCTCCACGCACCCACGCCATCCTCCACGCACCCACGCCATCCTCCAAGCAACCACGCCATCCTCCACGCATACACGCCATCATCCACGCATCCACGCCATCCTCCACGCATCCACGCCATCCTCCATGCACCCACGCCATCCTCCGCGCACCCACGCCATCCTCCACGCACCCACGCCATCCTCACCGCACCCACACCATCCTCACCGCACCCACACCATCCTCCACACATCCACGCCATCCTCCACGCAGCCACGCCATCCTCCACGCACCCACGCCATCCTCCACGCATCCACGCCATCCTCCACGTATCCACGCCATCCTCCACGCACCCACGCCATCCTCCACGCCAATATTGGACTATTATTGCGGATAATAAATCGATATAAACACATATAATAGAAAATTCGGAAAAATCAGCTCCGTTTCTTTTAAGTGGTTTTCCACCACACGCGTTTTGTGCTGCGATTTTTTTACCCGGTTTTTTTGCTGCTTTTTTTTCAGGCTTTTTTTTAGCTATCTCTTTAACAGAAAACTCGTCAAAAATCTATTCAATGGGAGTGAATTTCGGCCGTTTTTTTTTTGTTTTACTGTTTTTGCTGCGGTTTAGATTCTCAGGTGTCGTAACCGGCGTCTTGGTGGCACGCGGACACTCAGACATGGGGTCCATATTGTGTTCACATCCTCTAACGTAACAATCGTTATTGTTGGCTTCGTGTTGGACGTCGCCTTCTCCTCCGCGTCACTCGATACATCGACATGTCATTTGTTACTATTTCTGCGCCCTCCGTTGACCCCCACAAGCCGCTGCCACCGCACACTGATCGCAGCTCTGCACATATTCAGATCTGTACTTACTGATCGTGTCCCTTTATGTTAATACAAAGATTGAAGCGTAAAAGTCATAAATAAAAAATAATAAAAAAACAAAACAAAATAAAGGAATAATCAATAAACAAGTCCAATTCCAGGAGGAATCAATAATACAACATGAGAACATTGTTATAATCTGGAAGGAGATACAACGATTGATGGAGCCGTCCACATTATTATACAATAACTTATTCATATTCCATACTAAGAAATATGTATATAATGTCCAGATACAGTCCATCACTCATAGAGTATATAATGTTCAGATACAGTCCATCACTCAGAGTATATAATGTTCAGATACAGTCCATCACTCATAGAGTATATAATGTTCAGATACAGTCCATCACTTATAGAGTATATAATGTTCAGGTACAATCCATCCCTCATAGAGTATATAATGTTCAGATAGAGTCCATCACTCATAGAGTATATAATGTTCAGGGACAGTCCATCACTCATAGAGTATAATGTTCAGGTACAGTCCATCACTCATAGAGTATATAATGTTCAGATACAGTCCATCACTCATAGAGTATATAATGTTCAGATACAGTCCATCACTCATAGAGTATATAATGTTCAGGGACAGTCCATCACTCATAGAGTATAATGTTCAGGTACAGTACATCACTCATAGAGTATATAATGTTCAGATACAGTCCATCACTCAGAGTATATAATGTTCAGGTACAGTCCATCACTCAGAGTATATAATGTTCAGATACAGTCCATCACTCAGAGTATATAATGTTCAGGTACAATCCATCACTCATAGAGTATATAATGTTCAGGTACAATCCATCACTCATAGAGTATATAATGTTCAGGGACAGTCCAACACTCAGAGTATATAATGTTCAGGTACAGTACATCACTCATAGAGTATATAATGTTCAGGTACAATCCATCACTCATAGAGTATATAACGTTAAGTTACAGTACATCACTCATAGAGTATATAATGTTCAGATAGAGTCCATCACTCATAGAGTATATAATGTTCAGGTACAATCCATCACTAATAGAGTATATAATGTTCAGGAACAGTCCAACACTCATAGAGTATATAATGTTCCGGTACAGTCCATCACTCATAGAGTATATAATGTTCAGGTACAATCCATCACTCAGGAGTATATAACGTTCAGTTACAGTACATCACTCATAGAGTATATAATGTTCAGGTACAGTCCATCACTCATAGAGTATATAATGTTCAGGTACAGTCCATCAATCATAGAGTATATAATGTTCAGATACAATCCATCCCTCATAGAGTATATAATGTTCAGATACAATCCATCCCTCATAGAGTATATAATCTTCAGGTACAATCAATCACTCAAAGAGTATATAATATTCAGGTACAGTCCATCACTCATAGAGTATATAATGTTCAGATACAGTCCATCACTCATAGAGTATATAATATTCAGGTACAGTCCATCACTCATAGAGTATATAATGTGCAGATACAGTCCATCACTCATAGAGTATATAATATTCAGGTACAGTCCATCAATCATAGAGTATATAATGTTTAGGTACAAACCATCACTCATAGAGTATATAATGTTCAGGTACAATCCATCACTCATAGAGTATATAATATTCAAGTACAGTCCATCAATCATAGAGTATATAATGTTCAGATACAGTACATCACTCATAGAGTATATAATGTTCAGATACAGTACATCACTCAGAGTATATAATGTTCAGGTACAGTCCATCACTCATACAGTATATAATGTTCAGATACAGTCCATCACTCATAGAGTATATAATATTCAGGTACAGTCCATCACTCATAGAGTATATAATGTTCAGATACAGTACATCACTCAGAGTATATAATGTTCAGGTACAGTCCATCACTCATACAGTATATAATGTTCAGATACAGTACATCACTCATAGAGTATATAATGTTCAGATACAGTCCATCACTCATAGAGTATATAATGTTCAGGTACAATCCATCACTCATAGAGTATATAATGTTCAGATACAGTCCATCACTCATAGAGTATATAATGTTCAGGTACAGTCCATCACTCATAGAGTATATAATGTTCAGATACAGTCCATCACTCATAGAGTATATAATGTTCAGATACAGTCCATCACTCAGAGTATATAATGTCCAGATACAGTCCATCACTCATAGAGTATATAATGTCCAGGTACAGTCCATCACTCAGAGTATATAATGTTCAGATACAATCCATCACTCATAGAGTATATAATGTTCAGGTACAGTCCATCACTCATAGAGTATATAATGTTCAGGTACAGTCCATCACTCATAGAGTATATAATGTTCAGATACAATCCATCACTCAGAGTATATAATGTTCAGATACAATCCATCACTCATAGAGTATATAATGTTCAGGTACAGTCCATCAATCATAGAGTATATAATGTTCAGGTACAATCCATCCCTCATAGAGTATATAATGTTCAGGTACAATCCATCACTCAAAGAGTATATAATATTCAGGTACAGTCCATCACTCATAGAGTATATAATATTCAGGTACAGTCCATCAATCATAGAGTATATAATGTTCAGGTACAATCCATCACTCATAGAGTATATAATGTTCAGGTACAATCCATCACTCATAGAGTATATAATATTCAGGTACAGTCCATCAATCATAGAGTATATAATGTTCAGGTACAATCCATCACTCATAGAGTATATAATGTTCAGGTACAATCCATCACTCATAGAGTATATAATATTCAGGTACAGTCCATCAATCATAGAGTATATAATGTTCAGGTACAATCCATCACTCATAGAGTATATAATATTCAGGTACAGTCCATCACTCATAGAGTATATAATGTGCAGGTACAGTCCATCGATCATAGAGTATATAATGTTCAGATACAGTACATCACTCATAGAGTATATAATGTTCAGGTACAGTCCCTCACTCAGAGTATATAATGTTCAGGTACAGTCCCTCACTCAGAGTATATAATGTTCAGGTACAGTCCATCACTCATAGAGTATATAATGTTCAGATACAGTCCATCACTCATAGAGTATATAATGTTCAGATACAGTCCATCAATCATAGAGTATATAATGTTCAGATACAGTACATCACTCATAGAGTATATAATGTTCAGATACAGTCCATCAATCATAGAGTATATAATGTTCAGATACAGTACATCACTCATACAGTATATAATGTTCAGATACAGTACATCACTCATAGAGTATATAATGTTCAGATACAGTCCATCACTCATAGAGTATATAATGTTCAGGTACAGTCCCTCACTCAGAGTATATAATGTTCAGGTACAGTCCCTCACTCAGAGTATATAATGTTCAGGTACAGTCCATCACTCATAGAGTATATAATGTTCAGATACAGTCCATCACTCATAGAGTATATAATGTTCAGATACAGTCCATCACTCATGATGTAAACGCAGGATTATGAGTGCAGCTCTGGATGTGAGAGGAGTATAAAACATGATGTAACAGTAGAATTATGACTGCAGATTTGGATGTGAGAGGAGTATAAGACATCATGTAACAGTAGAATTATGAGTGCAGCTTTGGATGTGAGAGGAGTATAAGACATCTTGTAACAGTAGAATTGTGACTGCAGCTCCGGATGTGACCAGAGTATAAAACATGATGTAGCAGTAGTATTATGACTGCAGCTTTGGATGTGAGAGGAGTATAAAACATGATGCAACAGTAGAATTATGGCTGCAGCTTTGGATGTGGGAGGAGTATAAAACATGATGTAACAGTAGGATTATGACTGCAGATTTGGATGTGAGAGGAGTATAAAACATGATGTAGTAGGATTATGAGTGCAGCTTTGGATGTGAGAGGAGTATAAAACATGATGTAAAAGTAGGATTATGAGTGCAGCTTTGGATGTGAAAGGAGTATAAAACATGATTAAGTAGGATTATGAGTGCAGCTTTGGATGTGAGAGGAGTATAAAACATGATGCAACAGTAGAATTAGGACTGCAGCTTTGGATGTGAGAGGAGTGTAAGACATGATGGAACAGTGGTATTATGACTGCAGCTTTGGATGTAAGAGGAGTATAAAACATGATGCAACAGTAGGATTATGAGTGCAGCATTAGATGGGAGAGGAGTATAAAACATGATGTTACAGTGGAATTATTACTGAAGATTTGGATGTGAGAGGAGTATAATACATGATGTAACAGTAGAATGAGTGCAGCTTTGGATGTGAGAGGAGTATAAAACATGATGTAACAGTAGAATTATGACTGCAGCTCCGGATGTGACCAGAGTATAAAACATGATGTAACAGTAGGATTATGACTGCAGCTTTGGATGTGAGAGGATTATAAAACATGATGTAACAAGCGAATTATGAGTGCAGCTTTAGATGTGAGAGGAGTATAAGACATGATGTAAAAGTAGATTTATGACTGCAGATTTGGATGTGAGAGGAGTATAAGACATGATGTAACTGTAGAATTATGACTGCAGATTTGGATGTGAGAGGAGTATAAGACATGATGTAACAGCCAAATTGTGAATGCAGCTCTGAATGTGAGCGTAGTATAAGACATAATGTAACAGTAGAATTATGAGGGAAGCTTTGGATGTGAGAGGAGTATAAAACATGATGCAACAGTAGAATTAGGTCTACAGCTTTGGATGTGAGAGGAGTATAAAACATGATGTAGTAGGATTATGAGTGCAGCTTTTGATGTGAGAGGAGTATAAAACATGATGCAACAGTAGAATTAGGTCTACAGCTTTGGATGTGAGAGGAGTATAAAACATGATGTAACAGTAGGATTATGAGTGCAGCTTTTGATGTGAGAGTATAAGACATGATGTAACAGTAGGATTATGACTGCAGATTTGGATGTGAGAGGAGTATAAGACATGATGTAACAGTAGGATTATGACTGCAGATTTGGATGTGAGAGGAGTACAAAGCATGATGTAGTAAGATTATGAGTGCAGCTTTGGATGTAAAAGGGAGTATAAAACATGATGTAACAGTAGAATTATGAGTGCAGCATTAGATGTGAGAGGAGTATAAGACATGATGTAACAGTAGAATTATGACTGCAGCTTTGGATGTGAGAGGAGTATAAGACATGATGTAACAGTAGAATTATGACTGCAGATTTGGATGTGAAAGGAGTATAAGACATGATGTAACCGTAGAAGTAGAAGTATGACTGCAGCTCTGGATGTGAGAGGAGTATAAGACATGATGTAACAGTAGAATTATGACTGCAGATTTGGATGTGAGTGGAGTATAAGACATGATGTAACAGCCAAATTGTGACTGCAGCTCTGAATATGAGCTTAGTATAAGACCAAAAGTACCAGTAGAATTATGAGTGCAGCTTTGGATGTGAGAGGAGTATAAAACATGATGCAACAGTAGAATTAGGGCTGCAGCTTTGGATGTGAGAGGAGTATAAGACATGATGTAACAGTAGAATTATGAGTGCAGCTTTGGATGTGAGAGGAGCATAAAACATAATGAAACAGTAGAATTATGAGTGGAGCTCTGGGGAAGCAGTGTCAGGGCTGTTACCACGGTGATGACATTATAGAGGAGCACTGTCAGGGCTGTTACCACGGTGATGACATTATAGAGGAGCAGTGTCAGGGCTGTTACCACGGTGATGACATTATAGGGGAGCAGTGTCAGGGCTGTTACCACGGTGATGACATTATAGGGGAGCAGTGTCAGGGCTGTTACCACGGTGATGACATTATAGAGGAGCGGTGTCAGGGCTGTTACCACGGTGATGACATTATAGAGGAGCAGTGTCAGGGCTGTTACCACGGTGATGACATTATAGGGGAGCAGTGTCAGGACTGTTACCACGGTGATGACATTATAGAGGAGCAGTGTCAGGACTGTTACCACGGTGATGACATTATAGGGGAGCGGTGTCAGGGCTGTTACCACGGTGATGACATTATAGAGGAGCATTGTCAGGGCTGTTACCACGGTGATGACATTATAGGGGAGCAGTGTCAGGGCTGTTACCACGGTGATGACATTATAGAGGAGCAGTGTCAGGGCTGTTACCACGGTGATGACATTATAGAGGAGCAGTGGCAGGACTGTTACCACGGTGATGACATTATAGAGGAGCAGAGTCAGGGCTGTTACCACGGTGATGATATTATAGAGGAGCAGTGTCAGGGCTGTTACCACGGTGATGACATTATAGAGGAGCAGTGTCAGGGCTGTTACCACGGTGAGGACATTATAGAGGAGCGGTGTCAGGGCTGTTACCACGGTGATGACATTATAGAGGAGCAGTGTCAGGGCTGTTACCACGGTGATGACATTATAGAGGAGCGGTGTCAGGGCTGTTACCACGGTGATGACATTATAGAGGAGCAGTGTCTGGGCTGTTACCACGGTGATGACATTATAGAGGAGCAGTGTCAGGGCTGTTACCACGGTGATGACATTATAGGGGAGCAGTGTCAGGGCTGTTACCACGGTGATGACATTATAGAGGAGCAGTGTCAGGGCTGTTACCACGGTGATGACATTATAGGGGAGCAGTGTCAGGGCTGTTACCACGGTGATGACATTATAGAGGAGCAGTGTCAGGGCTGTTACCACGGTGATGACATTATAGGGGAGCAGTGTCAGGGCTGTTACCACGGTGATGACATTATAGGGGAGCAGTGTCAGGGCTGTTACCACGGTGATGACATTATAGAGGAGCAGTGTCAGGGCTGTTACCACGGTGATGACATTATAGAGGAGCAGAGTCAGGGCTGTTACCACGGTGATGATATTATAGAGGAGCAGTGTCAGGGCTGTTACCACGGTGATGACATTATAGAGGAGCAGTGTCAGGGCTGTTACCACGGTGATGACATTATAGAGGAGCAGTGTCAGGGCTGTTACCACGGTGATGACATTATAGAGGAGCAGTGTCAGGGCTGTTACCACGGTGATGACATTATAGAGGAGCAGTGTCAGGGCTGTTACCACGGTGATGACATTATAGAGGAGCAGTGTCAGGGCTGTTACCACGGTGATGACATTATAGAGGAGCAGTGTCAGGGCTGTTACCACGGTGATGACATTATAGAGGAGCAGTGTCAGGGCTGTTACCACGGTGATGACATTATAGAGGAGCAGAGTCAGGGCTGTTACCACGGTGATGACATTATAGAGGAGCAGTGTCAGGGCTGTTACCACGGTGATGACATTATAGAGGAGCAGTGTCAGGGCTGTTACCACGGTGATGACATTATAGGGGAGCAGTGTCAGGGCTGTTACCACGGTGATGACATTATAGGGGAGCGGTGTCAGGGCTGTTACCACGGTGATGACATTATAGAGGAGCAGTGTCAGGGCTGTTACCACGGTGATGACATTATAGGGGAGCAGTGTCAGGGCTGTTACCACGGTGATGACATTATAGAGGAGCAGTGTCAGGACTGTTACCACGGTGATGACATTATAGAGGAGCGGTGTCAGGGCTGTTACCACGGTGATGACATTATAGAGGAGCAGTGTCAGGACTGTTACCACGGTGATGACATTATAGAGGAGCAGTGTCAGGACTGTTACCACGGTGATGACATTATAGGGGAGCAGTGTCAGGGCTGTAACCACGGTGATGACATTATAGAGGAGCAGTGTCAGGGCTGTTACCACGGTGATGACATTATAGAGGAGCAGTGTCAGGGCTGTTACCACGGTGATGACATTATAGAGGAGCAGTGTCAGGACTGTTACCACGGTGATGACATTATAGAGGAGCGGTGTCAGGGCTGTTACCACGGTGATGACATTATAGAGGAGCAGTGTCAGGACTGTTACCACGGTGATGACATTATAGAGGAGCAGTGTCAGGACTGTTACCACGGTGATGACATTATAGGGGAGCAGTGTCAGGGCTGTAACCACGGTGATGACATTATAGGGGAGCAGTGTCAGGGCTGTTACCACGGTGATGACATTATAGAGGAGCAGTGTCAGGGCTGTTACCACGGTGATGACATTATAGAGGAGCAGTGTCAGGGCTGTTACCACGGTGATGACATTATAGGGGAGCAGTGTCAGGGCTGTTACCACGGTGATGACATTATAGAGGAGCAGTGTCAGGACTGTTACCACGGTGATGACATTATAGAGGAGCAGTGTCAGGACTGTTACCACGGTGATGACATTATAGAGGAGCAGTGTCAGGGTTGTTACCACGGTGATGACATTATAGGGGAGCAGTGTCAGGGCTGTTACCACGGTGATGACATTATAGGGGAGCAGTGTCAGGACTGTTACCACGGCGATGACATTATAGAGGAGCGGTGTCAGGGCTGTTACCACGGCGATGACATTATAGAGGAGCGGTGTCAGGACTGTTACCACGGTGATGACATTATAGAGGAGCAGTGTCAGGGCTGTTACCACGGTGATGATATTATAGAGGAGCAGTGTCAGGGCTGTTACCACGGTGATGACATTATAGAGGAGCGGTGTCAGGGCTGTTACCACGGTGATGACATTATAGAGGAGCAGTGTCAGGACTGTTACCACGGTGATGACATTATAGAGGAGCAGTGTCAGGACTGTTACCACGGTGATGACATTATAGGGGAGCAGTGTCAGGGCTGTTACCACGGTGATGACATTATAGGGGAGCAGTGTCAGGGCTGTTACCACGGTGATGACATTATAGAGGAGCAGTGTCAGGGCTGTTACCACGGTGATGACATTATAGAGGAGCAGTGTCAGGACTGTTACCACGGTGATGACATTATAGAGGAGCAGTGTCAGGACTGTTACCACGGTGATGACATTATAGAGGAGCGGTGTCAGGGCTGTTACCACGGTGATGACATTATAGAGGAGCGGTGTCAGGGCTGTTACCACGGTGATGACATTATAGGGGAGCGGTGTCAGGGCTGTTACCACGGTGATGACATTATAGAGGAGCGGTGTCAGGACTGTTACCACGGCGATGACATTATAGAGGAGCAGTGTAAGGGCTGTTACCACGGTGATGACATTATAGAGGAGCAGCGTCAGGACTGTTACCACGGTGATGACATTATAGAGGAGCAGTGTCAGGGCTGTTACCACGGTGATGACATTATAGAGGAGCAGTGTCAGGACTGTTACCACGGTGATGACATTATAGAGGAGCAGTGTCAGGGCTGTTACCACGGTGATGACATTATAGAGGAGCAGTGTCAGGACTGTTACCACGGTGATGACATTATAGGGGAGCAGTGTCAGGGCTGTTACCACGGTGATGACATTATAGAGGAGCAGTGTCAGGACTGTTACCACGGTGATGACATTATAGAGGAGCAGTGTCAGGGCTGTAACCACGGTGATGACATTATAGAGGAGCAGTGTCAGGGCTGTTACCACGGTGATGACATTATAGAGGAGCAGTGTCAGGGCTGTTACCACGGTGATGACATTATAGAGGAGCAGTGTCAGGACTGTTACCACGGTGATGACATTATAGAGGAGCAGTGTCAGGGCTGTAACCACGGTGATGACATTATAGAGGAGCAGTGTCAGGGCTGTTACCACGGTGATGACATTATAGAGGAGCAGTGTCAGGGCTGTTACCACGGTGATGACATTATAGAGGAGCAGTGTCAGGGCTGTTACCACGGTGATGACATTATAGAGGAGCGGTGTCAGGGCTGTTACCACGGTGATGACATTATAGAGGAGCGGTGTCAGGGTTGTTACCACGGTGATGACATTATAGAGGAGCAGTGTCAGGGCTGTTACCACGGTGATGACATTATAGAGGAGCGGTGTCAGGGCTGTTACCACGGTGATGACATTATAGAGGAGCGGTGTCAGGGCTGTTACCACGGTGATGACATTATAGAGGAGCAGTGTCAGGTCTGTTACCACGGTGATGACATTATAGAGGAGCGGTGTCAGGGCTGTTACCACGGTGATGACATTATAGAGGAGCGGTGTCAGGGTTGTTACCACGGTGATGACATTATAGAGGAGCAGTGTCAGGGCTGTTACCACGGTGATGACATTATAGAGGAGCAGTGTCAGGTCTGTTACCACGGCGATGACATTATAGAGGAGCGGTGTCAGGGCTGTTACCACGGCGATGACATTATACAGGAGCGGTGTAAGGGCTGTTACCACGGCGATGACATTATAGAGGAGCAGTGTAAGGGCTGTTACCACGGTGATGACATTATAGAGGAGCAGTGTCAGGGTTGTTACCACGGTGATGACATTATAGAGGAGCAGTGTCAGGGCTGTTACCACGGTGATGATATTATAGAGGAGCAGTGTCAGGGCTGTTACCACGGTGATGACATTATAGAGGAGCAGTGTCAGGGCTGTTACCACGGTGATGACATTATAGAGGAGCAGTGTCAGGACTGTTACCACGGTGATGACATTATAGAGGAGTAGTGTCAGGGCTGTTACCACGGTGATGACATTATAGGGGAGCAGTGTCAGGGCTGTTACCACGGTGATGACATTATAGAGGAGCAGTGTCAGGACTGTTACCACGGTGATGACATTATAGAGGAGCAGTGTCAGGGCTGTTACCACGGTGATGACATTATAGGGGAGCAGTGTCAGGACTGTTACCACGGTGATGACATTATAGAGGAGCAGTGTCAGGGCTGTTACCACGGTGATGACATTATAGAGGAGCAGTGTCAGGACTGTTACCACGGTGATGACATTATAGAGGAGCAGTGTCAGGGCTGTTACCACGGTGATGACATTATAGAGGAGCGGTGTCAGGGCTGTTACCACGGTGATGACATTATAGAGGAGCAGTGTCAGGGCTGTTACCACGGTGATGACATTATAGAGGAGCAGTGTCAGGGCTGTTACCACGGTGATGACATTATAGAGGAGCAGTGTCAGGACTGTTACCACGGTGATGACATTATAGAGGAGCAGTGTCAGGACTGTTACCACGGTGATGACATTATAGGGGAGCAGTGTCAGGGCTGTAACCACGGTGATGACATTATAGAGGAGCAGTGTCAGGACTGTTACCACGGTGATGACATTATAGAGGAGCAGTGTCAGGGCTGTTACCACGGTGATGACATTATAGAGGAGCAGTGTCAGGACTGTTACCACGGTGATGACATTATAGGGGAGCAGTGTCAGGGCTGTTACCACGGTGATGACATTATAGAGGAGCAGTGTCAGGACTGTTACCACGGTGATGACATTATAGAGGAGCAGTGTCAGGGCTGTAACCACGGTGATGACATTATAGAGGAGCAGTGTCAGGGCTGTTACCACGGTGATGACATTATAGAGGAGCAGTGTCAGGGCTGTTACCACGGTGATGACATTATAGAGGAGCAGTGTCAGGGCTGTTACCACGGTGATGACATTATAGGGGAGCAGTGTCAGGGCTGTTACCACGGTGATGACATTATAGAGGAGCAGTGTCAGGTCTGTTACCACGGTGATGACATTATAGAGGAGCGGTGTCAGGGCTGTTACCACGGTGATGACATTATAGAGGAGCGGTGTCAGGGTTGTTACCACGGTGATGACATTATAGAGGAGCAGTGTCAGGGCTGTTACCACGGTGATGACATTATAGAGGAGCAGTGTCAGGTCTGTTACCACGGCGATGACATTATAGAGGAGCGGTGTCAGGGCTGTTACCACGGCGATGACATTATACAGGAGCGGTGTAAGGGCTGTTACCACGGCGATGACATTATACAGGAGCGGTGTAAGGGCTGTTACCACGGCGATGACATTATAGAGGAGCAGTGTAAGGGCTGTTACCACGGCGATGACATTATAGAGGAGCAGTGTCAGGGTTGTTACCACGGTGATGACATTATAGAGGAGCAGTGACAGGGCTGTTACCACGGTGATGACATTATAGGGGAGCGGTGTCAGGACTGTTACCACGGTGATGACATTATAGAGGAGCAGTGTAAGGGCTGTTACCACGGTGATGACATTATAGGGGAGCAGTGTCAGGGCTGTTACCACGGTGATGACATTATAGAGGAGCACTGTCAGGGCTGTTACCACGGTGATGACATTATAGAGGAGCAGTGTCAGGGCTGTTACCACGGTGATGACATTATAGAGGAGCGGTGTCAGGGCTGTTACCACGGTGATGACATTATAGAGGAGCAGTGACAGGGCTGTTACCACGGTGATGACATTATAGAGGAGCGGTGTCAGGGCTGTTACCACGGTGATGACATTATAGGGGAGCAGTGTCAGGGCTGTTACCACGGTGATGACTTTCATGCTACAGAGTATTAATATTTATTGTTTACATTCTATAATAGAAAAACATGGCAGCTCATACAGATATATATATGTAAACGTCCGTGTATATGAGGCGGGGGGAGGGGTTTTATGGTTGTAAACTGGAGAATACAGGGTTGGCGGTAGGAGGAGTTTAAGGCATTAGTGGCGGTATTTGGCGCGGTTAGCTGATGACCGTGTGGCGCTCCTTCTTGCTTCTTGACCTCTCGAAGAACGCATAATCCTGGAAACAGAAGAGAAAAGTCAAGACAAGAGGCCACGGAGAAAACGACAGCAGGACATATCTAAGGTCAAGTGGCTCCACCGAATGATGTGCCATAGAAGAAGTGGTCACCACTGGTCATTATGTGTCCTATACGTGGAAACTCATATATGACCACATAGGGGCTCACCAGTATGAAGCAGGCCCCGATCAGCACTGCCTTCATCTTCACGTCCAGATCTTTTGGGAACTGAATCCCAAAGTTATCGGCATCGGTGAATATTTCCTTCGGCAGTCCGCTCCACTGCTTACTGATCCTTCCAACACTGCGAGACTCACATAGTGGCTTTACCTAAAGGATGGAGAAAGAATGGGGCAATGAGGTGAGATGGCGGCAAAAGATGAGAAGACACGAGGGGGAGAAGAAGGAAAAGCCAGAGACACCGGCGGAGAATAAAAAGGAGAGGGAGGGGAACGTGAGCAATGAGGGTGAAGACCAGCAAGAGGACTATGAATGGTTGGAGGCTGGAGGACACCCGCGGGAGTGTAGGGAACACTAAAGAATTGAGGAGGGAGGAGAAGGAATAAGAAGAGTTGAAGAACGGGTGTAGACCCAGAATGAAGAAGAGATGGAGGACACAGAGCAGAACATGGAGACTGAGGTAGAAGAATAGAAGAAGGAGAGATGGGGGACACTGTGCAGGACATGGAGGCTGAGGAAGAAGAGTAGAAGGAGGAGAGATGGAGGACACTGTGCAGGACATGGAGGCCGAGGAAGAAGAGTAGAAGGAGGAGAGATGGAGGACACTGTGCAGGACATGGAGGCTGAGGAAGAAGAGTAGAAGGAGGAGAGATGGAGGAAACTGTGCAGGACATGGAGGCCGAGGAAGAAGAAGAAGAGATGGAGGACACTGTGCAGGACATGGAGGCCGAGGAAGAAGAGTAGAAGAAGGAGAGATGGAGGAAACTGTGCAGGACATGGGGGCCGAGGAAGAAGAGTAGAAGAAGGAGAGATGGAGGAAACTGTGCAGGACATGGAGGCCGAGGAAGAAGAAGAAGAAGAGATGGAGGACACTGTGCAGGACATGGAGGCTGAGGAAGAAGAGTAGAAGAAGGAGAGATGGAGGACACTGTGCAGGACATGGAGGCCGAGGAAGAAGAAGAAGAGATGGAGGACACTGTGCAGGACATGGAGGCTGAGGAAGAAGAGTAGAAGAAGGAGAGATGGAGGACACTGTGCAGGACATGGAGGCCGAGGAAGAAGAGTAGAAGGAGGAGAGATGGAGGAAACTATGCAGGACATGGAGGCCGAGGAAGAAGAAGAAGAGACGGAAGACACTGTGCAGGACATGGAAGCTGAGGAATAAGAGGAGAAGAAGGAGAGACGGAGGACACAGTGCAAAAGACGAAGGCCAAATAAGTAGAGAAAAAGTAGAGATGGAGGACAATGTTCAGGACATGGAGGCCGAGGAAGAAGAGTATAGACGAAGGAGAGACAGAGAACACTGTGCAGAACACGGAAGCCAAAAAAGAAAAGGAGACGAAGAAGAGATGGAGGACACAGAGCAGAACATGGAGGCTGAGGAAGAAGAGGAGAACATGCGGAGGATTAATCATCTGCTGAACCTCAAGAGGGTGAACATGGACAATACAGGGCGGAAGGAGACACCTGCATGTTGTGGGTTCTCTTACCTGAAAGTTCACATCTCCACAGCAGCTAGACATGAGACAAGGTCCAACCACCTTCAGGACTGGCTCCCGGCTCTCAGTCAGGAGACAATACTTAGGGACAAACGGATGCCAGCTCTGCACAACATACCCAATAGTGCGACCCGGGGGGCTCTGGACCTCCAGCTGCGAACATACAAACACTGTATAATCAGAGGAATGGAGGAGCAGAGCTGTGTGTGCGAGGTCCATACAGGAATAGTACAGTGGTGTGTGGGGGAGGGGGGGGGTACTGTACCTCTTGTAAACAGCAGGGGAAACAACAGCTGGTACATTTAAGAGGCCGGATATATTGGATGACCTCCCGTCCAGTGTAGTCACACACTTGCAGAGTTAGTGGGCGAAGGGATCCGCAGCACCATCGGGCACACACTGTACTCCTCTCCTGCGCAGTGAATATACGCTGACCCATAATATTTCGTAACTCATATTGGTTGCAAGTCTCAAAACCTGTGACAGCTGTGAGAGGAAGAGGAGAAGTGGTGACTGCTCCGTACATGACTGAGAAATCTGCCAGAAAATGAACAGCTAGGAGCCGGTATAGCAGACATGAGGAACATTGGAGGAGGAGGAGATGGAGATATATCAGACATGAGGAACATTAGAGGAGGAGATGGAGATATATTAGACATGAGGAACATTAGAGGAGGAGGAGGAGATGGAGATATATCAGACATGAGGAACATTGGAGGAGGAGGAGGATATGGAGATATATCAGACATGAGGAACATTAGAGGAGGAGATGGAGATATATCAGACATGAGGAACATTGGAGGAGGAGGAGATGGAGATATATCAGACATGAGGAACATTAGAGGAGGAGATGGAGATATATCAGACATGAGGAACATTGGAGGAGGAGGAGATGGAGATATATCAGACATGAGGAACATTGGAGGAGGAGGAGATGGAGATATATCAGACATGAGGAACATTAGAGGAGGAGGAGGAGGTGGAGATATATCAGACATGAGGAACATTGGAAGAGGAGGAGATGGAGATATATCAGACATGAGGAACATTGGAGGTGGAGATGGAGATATATCAGACATGAGGAACATTAGAGGAGGAGGAGGAGATGGAGATATATCAGACATGAGGAACATTGGAGGAGGAGGATATGGAGATATATCAGACATGAGGAACATTGGAGGAGGAGGAGGAGGTGGAGATATATCAGACATGAGGAACATTGGAGGAGGAGGAGATGGAGATATATCAGACATGAGGAACATTAGAGGAGGAGGAGGAGATGGAGATATATCAGACATGAGGAACATTGGAGGAGGAGGAGATGGAGATATATCAGACATGAGGAACATTGGAGGAGGAGGAGGAGGTGGAGATATATCAGACATGAGGAACATTGGAGGAGGAGGAGATGGAGATATATCAGACATGAGGAACATTAGAGGAGGAGGAGATGGAGATATATCAGACATGAGGAACATTAGAGGAGGAGGAGGAGATGGAGATATATCAGACATGAGGAACATTAGAGGAGGAGGAGATGGAGATATATCAGACATAAGGAACATTGGAGGTGGAGGAGGAGGAGGAGGAGGAGGAGGAGGAGGAGATGGAGATATATCAGACATAAGGAACATTGGAGGTGGAGATGGAGATATATCAGACATGAGGAACATTGGAGGAGGAGGAGGAGATGGAGATATATCAGACATGAGGAACATTGGAGGAGGAGGAGGAGATGGAGATATATCAGACATGAGGAACATTGGAGGAGGAGGAGGAGATGGAGATATATCAGACATGAGGAACATTGGAGGAGGAGGAGGAGGAGATGGAGATATATCAGACATGAGGAACATTAGAGGAGGAGGAGGAGGAGATGGAGATATATCAGACATGAGGAACATTAGAGGAGGAGGAGGAGGAGATGGAGATATATCAGACATGAGGAACATTGGAGGAGGAGGAGATATATCAGACATGAGGAACATTAGAGGAGGAGGAGGAGGAGGTGGAGATATATCAGACATGAGGAACATTAGAGGAGGAGGAGGAGGAGATGGAGATATATCAGACATGAGGAACATTGGAGGAGGAGGAGGTGGAGATATATCAGACATGAGGAACATTAGAGGAGGAGGAGATGGAGATATATCAGACATGAGGAACATTGGAGGAGGAGGAGATGGAGATATATCAGACATGAGGAACATTGGAGGAGGAGGAGATGGAGATATATCAGACATGAGGAACATTGGAGGAGGAGGAGGAGGATGGAGATATATCAGACATGAGGAACATTAGGGAGGAGGAGATGGAGATATATCAGACATGAGGAACATTGGAGGAGGAGGAGATGGAGATATATCAGACATGAGGAACATTGGAGGAGGAGGAGATGGAGATATATCAGACATGAGGAACATTGGAGGAGGAGGAGGAGATGGAGATATATCAGACATGAGAACATTGGAGGAGGAGATGGAGATATATCAGACATGAGGACATTGGAGGAGGAGATGGAGATATATCAGACATGAGGAACATTGGAGGAGGAGGAGATGGAGATATATCAGACATGAGGAACATTAGAGGAGGAGATGGAGATATATCAGACATGAGGAACATTGGAGGAGGAGATGGAGATATATCAGACATGAGGAACATTGTAGGAGGAGGAGATGGAGATATATCAGACATGAGGAACATTGGAGGAGGAGGAGATGGAGATATATCAGACATGAGGAACATTAGAGGAGGAGGAGGAGATGGAGATATATCAGACATGAGGAACATTAGAGGAGGAGGAGATGGAGATATATCAGACATGAGGAACATTAGAGGAGGAGGAGATGGAGATATATCAGACATGAGGAACATTGGAGGAGGAGGAGGAGGAGATGGAGATATATCAGACATGAGGAACATTGGAGGAGGAGGAGATGGAGATATATCAGACATGAGGAACATTGGAGGAGGAGGAGGAGGAGGAGGAGATGGAGATATATCAGACATGAGGAACATTGGAGGAGGAGGAGATGGAGATATATCAGACATGAGGAACATTAGAGGAGGAGATGGAGGAGGAGGAGGAGGAGATATATCAGACATGAGGAACATTGGAGGAGGAGGAGATGGAGATATATCAGACATGAGGAACATTGGAGGAGATGGAGATATATCAGACATGATGAACATTAGAGGAGGAGGAGGAGATGGAGATATATCAGACATGAGGAACATTGGAGGAGGAGGAGATGGAGATATATCAGACATGAGGAACATTAGAGGAGGAGATGGAGATATATCAGACATGAGGAACATTAGAGGAGGAGGAGATGGAGATATATCAGACATGAGGAACATTGGAGGAGGAGGAGATGGAGATATATCAGACATGAGGAACATTGGAGGAGGAGGAGGAGATGGAGATATATCAGACATGAGGAACATTAGAGGAGGAGGAGGAGATATATCAGACATGAGGAACATTGGAGGAGGAGGAGATATATCAGACATGAGGACATTGGAGGAGGAGGAGATGGAGATATATCAGACATGAGGAACATTGTAGGAGGAGGAGATGGAGATATATCAGACATGAGGAACATTAGAGGAGGAGGAGATGGAGATATATCAGACATGAGGAACATTAGAGGAGGAGGAGGAGGAGATGGAGATATATCAGACATGAGGAACATTGGAAGAGGAGGAGATGGAGATATATCAGACATGAGGAACATTAGAGGAGGAGGAGATGGAGATATATCAGACATGAGGAACATTGGAAGAGGAGGAGATGGAGATATATCAGACATGAGGAACATTAGAGGAGGAGGAGATGGAGATATATCAGACAT
>NW_027463156.1:0-37074 GCF_050947455.1 Rhinoderma darwinii
GACAGCACATACAAGAAACAATACATATGTTTCCCAGGCTCCTCTCTTCTTTTGGCTGCTTTCACTTGTTATCCACCCCGGCAACACAGTGCATAAACAAGTTTGCTTCTCAACGGAAGGAGGCCATCCATGTTGTCAATATGCAAATTCAGCCACTTTCAAGCCAACTGGAGCCAGAAATACACTCTTTCTGCTTTTCAACCTGAACAAGAAAACCCCAGCAAGCTGGAGCATGCAAAAATTGCTACAAAACTCAGTTTTGCTCCTCTCCACGGAAATCTTTAGTAAAAGGCGAAAGATTTATGCGTTCTGAAGAGAAACCAGAGTACTAAGGGACAAACTCTTCCTCCTTTCCTCACGCCATGGCCGCAGTCCTGTGTTAGCCCAGGGAGACCACCCGTAAGGGGGATAAAAACACAGACAGCACATACAAGAAACAATACATATGTTTCCCAGGCTCCTCTCTTCTTTTGGCTGCCACTTGGCAGCTTTCACTTGTTATCCACCCCGGCAACACAGTGCATAAACAAGTTTGCTTCTCAACGGAAGGAGGCCATCCATGTTGTCAATATGCAAATTCAGCCACTTTCAAGCCAACTGGAGCCAGAAATACACTCTTTCTGCTTTTCAACCTGAACAAGAAAACCCCAGCAAGCTGGAGCATGCAAAAATTGCTACAAAACTCAGTTTTGCTCCTCTCCACGGAAATCTTTAGTAAAAGGCGAAAGATTTATGCGTTCTGAAGAGAAACCAGAGTACTAAGGGACAAACTCTTCCTCCTTTCCTCACGCCATGGCCGCAGTCCTGTGTTAGCCCAGGGAGACCACCCGTAAGGGGGATAAAAACACATATGTTTCCCAGGCTCCTCTCTTCTTTTGGCTGCCACTTGGCAGCTTTCACTTGTTATCCACCCCGGCAACACAGTGCATAAACAAGTTTGCTTCTCAACGGAAGGAGGCCATCCATGTTGTCAATATGCAAATTCAGCCACTTTCAAGCCAACTGGAGCCAGAAATACACTCTTTCTGCTTTTCAACCTGAACAAGAAAACCCCAGCAAGCTGGAGCATGCAAAAATTGCTACAAAACTCAGTTTTGCTCCTCTCCACGGAAATCTTTAGTAAAAGGCGAAAGATTTATGCGTTCTGAAGAGAAACCAGAGTACTAAGGGACAAACTCTTCCTCCTTTCCTCAAGCCATGGCCGCAGTCCTGTGTTAGCCCAGGGAGACCACCCGTAAGGGGGATAAAAACACAGACAGCACATACAAGAAACAATACATATGTTTCCCAGGCTCCTCTCTTCTTTTGGCTGCCACTTGGCAGCTTTCACTTGTTATCCACCCCGGCAACACAGTGCATAAACAAGTTTGCTTCTCAACGGAAGGAGGCCATCCATGTTGTCAATATGCAAATTCAGCCACTTTCAAGCCAACTGGAGCCAGAAATACACTCTTTTTGTAGACACTGAAGCGCCTAGGGAGAGTGTCAGGGACTGCAAGGGGTTAAGAAAGGATGGAACGGTTTAAAATAATGCCCAGGATCAGGATTGGTCAACAAGGGGTAAGAGGGGCGTGGTTAAGAAGATATAAGGCAGAGGTTTGGAGCAGGAAGCCCTCTTACCTTCAAGCTGCAGTGGAAGAAACACCTTTGCTGCTGCTGTGGAGATTCAGAGCGTGGTCGTTAAGAAGATGGCAGAAGAACTGTTGCGGAAGGTGGCACAGCGGGTAGCGGCAGAGGGGCCTGCCTGGCTGGAATCCCTGTTGGAGGAAGGAGAGAGGCGAGGAGCTGAGCGGGGCATGGAACAGTCGGGAGCGGCTACCCGAGGTAGGCCGCAGCGCGTTACACGCCCTCCGGTTAGACTAAGCCCTAGCCCTGTTGCTATGAGGGGTGCTGTGACTGCTGCACAGTCATGCGGTGGTCCCAGCAGGTCCCCTAGGCCTATGTCGACGGGTGCTTCGTCGGTCGACATAGTGCCCCCCTCCCCCCCGTCCACTCGTCGCGCTGGCGTCCTTCCCCATGGCGGTAAGAGGGCGGCTGTTAAACCGGCACGGGCACGGTACAACCCGCCTCGAGCTGCTGATGCGGGCGCGGAGGCAGCGGCCGACTATCGTGACAGTGGGGTGAATATGGCGGACTCAGGCGACTGGTCCGACATGGTCGCTTACCATGCGGCATGTTCACAGGAGCTGGGACTTGCTTCTGGGGCCTGTGTGCAGCCGGGGTCGGCGCCATCTTTCCCCGTGCTGTTCTCTACGCAGCCAGAATTGGCGGCGGGGGGAACAGGGGCGGGACGTCCTGGCAGGCGCAGTGTAGCCAGGACACAAGATGGCGGCGCACGAAAAAAGAAGATGGCGGCGGGTGCGGGGAGGCGGACGGTGAGCAAGCAGCCCAGCCAGGGGGCGGGGGCTTCTGCGGTGCCTGTCGCTTCTCCACCCCGGTCCCCCCCGGGCCCCTGTCAGCACGGATCAGGGGCAGGGGGGGAGTGTGCTAGGAAAGATAGGAGTGAGGGTGTTTTGGATGCTATTTGCCCTTCTCCTGCCTTGTCATCTTTCTCTCCTGCAGGTCCAAGAAGGGAGCGTTCCAGGCGAGGGAGGAAACGCCATCATGGACGTCGCAGGTCAGGTGACGGGAAGAGGCGTGGTCGACGGTATTCCTCGTCTTCCAGCGATGGTTTCTCCTCCTCGTCTGCGACGACGTCCGCATCATCCGGATCATGGAGGAGATCCTCACGGCCGCAGAGACGCAGTCGGCGCCGGGAGGTGCAGCGCTTGTCGGTGGATCAGGAGCAGCTGTCCCAGGTTGTACCTCCCGCCGGGCCGGTGGAGGAGGTGCAGGCCGTGGTTCCAGTGCCGCGGCAAGTGGCTGAAGGACCCTCTGGAGTCGGTGGGACCTCTGGGAGCGGTGAGTCGGCCTGCGGTGACGCATGGCTTAATAAACCTAATGCAGCGGGTGCGGATTTGATTTCTGTTTTAAAAGCCGTGGTGGCTGGGTTGAAAGTGAATGAGGGAACGTCGTGTCCCTCTGTGCCACCAGAGGGAGCTATGCCCCCGTCTGAGAAAGAGAATGCTTTAGCTAGTTTGACGTTTAGAGATTCATTGTTTTGTGGAGTCGCTCCTCTCGGGACTCATTTGTCAGCTGAGGTCAAGGACAAGATTTGGAGGAATGAATTTGTGGATATTTGGTCCTTGGTCTCGGTGGAGCAGGTGACTGTCGACAAGGAGCGGGGCTTTGAGAGAGGTTCGGATAGGAAAGCAAAAGTAGCGAAAACATTTGGCAACTGGGTACAGTGTTACGCTACACTGGCTCATGTTATTTGCCAACGCTATCCTGGGAAAGGGGCCGAGTTGTTTGTCTATTTTGACACAATTTTCAGCGCCCACAGGCTGCACGGTGGTGCGGCCTGGTGGCGATATGATGAAGAATTTCGGCGACGTTTGGCTTTGTCGCCTGATATTAGTTGGGCGACGAAGGCAACGGACGTGTGGTTGCAGCTTATTTTAGCGCAAGGGAGTAGGCAACAACGCCCCTTTCCCAGTGCGGCCGCAGCACCGGGCCCCGCCCCTGGAGTTGCGGCCGCTAGGCCCACAGGTGCCTGTTGGCTCTACAATGAGGGCCACTGTCGTTTCTTTGCCACGTGCAAATTTCGACATGAATGCTCCATCTGTGGGGGCGCTCATTCGGCGCTCCGGTGTTTCCGGAGAGGTAAGCAGCCGGTAAAGGCACCTCCTTCCGGCGCAGCGGAGAACGCCGGTGAACGTGCTCGAGATGGGCCCATGGTTAGAGCGGTACCACAGGAGGCGGGAAGCAGAGGTGCTCACTAACGGGTTTTCGTTTGGTTTTGAGATTCCTTTTGAATATTCTGCGACATTGTCATTGGCTGACAATTTGAAGTCGATCAATGAGAATGTGGGCATTACGCGGCGTTGTTAGCCAAATCTGATATTGAAGCGGCCTTTCGTTTGCTGCCGGTTCATTCGGAGTGTTTTCACCTGCTGGGTTGTTGTTTAGACAAAGGGTTTTACGTGGATATGTGCCTTCCTATGGGTTGTTCAATATCATGCAGTTACTTTGAGATGTTTGCGTCATTTTTAGAGTGGGTAGTTCGTTTGGAGTCTGGTGGTGACTCGGTCATTCATTATCTGGATGATTTTCTTTTTGTGGGCCCGGGGGGCTCTGGGTTGTGCAGCACGTTGCTGAGAGTGTTTCGACAGGTGATGTCGCGTTTCGGGGTACCTATTTCAGAGGATAAGACGGAAGGTCCTGTAACGGTTTTGTCATTTTTGGGTATCGAAATAGATAGCGAGCGGATGATTTTTCGGTTGCCAGATGATAAATTGGCAAGGCTAGTGACGCAGGTTGACCAGGTCATGGGGTCGAAAAAAGTGACGTTAAAACAGTTACAGTCGTTAATGGGATTGCTGGTGTTTGCTTGTCGTATAATTCCAATGGGTCGTGTTTTTTCTAGGCGTTTGTCTTTAGCCACTAGAGGTATCTCGAAGCCAAATCATTTTATCAGGGTAACCTCTTGTATGAGGAAGGATTTGTTTGTTTGGCATTCTTTTTGAGTTCGTTTAACGGGAGGTCGGTGTGTCAGGACGCTGAGTTGTCTAATGTAGATTTGGAATTATTTACGGATGCAGCCGGAAGTGATGGTTTTGGAGCAATTTTGGGCCGAAGTTGGTGTAGATCCCCTTGGCCCTTGCATTGGAGTGATTTGGGAGTCTTACGTAATTTAACGCTATTGGAATTGTTTCCTATTATAGTTGCAATAGAGTTATGGGGTAGCGTGATGGTGAATAAGAGGATTGTATTTTGGACAGACAACATGGCGGTGGTGCATGCGGTGAACGGGTTGTCGTCTAGTTCGTTGCCGGTATTAGCTTTATTAAGACGGTTGGTTTTGAAGTGTTTGCGTTTGAATGTGTGGTTTCGTGCAAAACATGTTCCGGGTGTCAGTAATGTGATGGCTGATGCTTTGTCTCGTTCACAGATGTCCCGGTTTCGGGAATTGCACCCGGCAGCTTTGGCAGAAGGGGTGTCCCCCCCCCTTCACTTATGGGCCCTGGTCGAGGACAACTTATGAGACTGTTGAGGGGTTCGGTGGTACCGGCGACTTGGAAGAGTCATTGCAGAGCGTGGGATCGGTGGTTGGAGATTGCGGGGAATGACTTCCCATCACAGGAGGGGTGTCACCTGGACGTCACGTTAGCAAGTTTGGTACAAATACGTCAGGAAGGGGGTAGTGCGGCCACGGCGAGCAAGTTTTTAGCAGGAGTGGCCTTTATGTTAAAATTGTGGGGATGCAGAGATGTTACAAAAGAATTTGTAGTTCGGCAGTCTTTAAAAGGGTGGAAAAAAGAGGCGTGTTCAAGGGACACGAGGCGGCCAGTATCTTTTTCACTTTTGGGTCGGCTGCTAGCCGTTTTATGTTTTGTGTGTCGGGATGAATATGAAGTGTCCTTGTTCGGCGCGGCGTTTTCGTTGGCTTTCTTTGCCGCTTTGCGGGTTAGTGAGCTGGTTCCGCACAGAGTAAGTGCGAGCGGTGGTCTTCTCGGATCGGATGTAGTAACGTTGGGAGATTCTCTCAGGGTCTGTGTGCGGAGGTCAAAGACTGATGTGGTAGGAAAGGGGGCTTGGCTGTCGATTGGGAGGATTGGGGGCAGTATTGCCCGGTAAAATGGGTCCAGGAATTCGTGTTGGTCCGAGTGCCCGGGACGCAATTCTTGATCCATCAGGATGGATCCGCGATGTCGCGTTTTCAATTTGAGGCGATTTTTAAGGCCGGCTTGAAGTATCTAGGTTTGCCGCCGGGCGAGTTTGGTACACATTCATTTAGGATAGGTGCGGCAACTGAGGCGGATGCCTTGGGCTTGGATTCAGCGGCTATCATGAGTCTGGGTAGATGGCGCTCTAATAGCTATAAGTCATATGTGCGACCTGATCTGGTTTTAAAGATGGTGTAAGCTGGAAGTTTTCATAAGAAAGGTCGCCCCCTCCCCTTCCCCCCCCCCCCCCCCTGTTTTTCCTTCCTGTTATATGGAGTGTTATGTTAACCCTGCCTGTAATTTTCATTTGACCGGAATGTAGCTTAATTTCTTTGTTAGGGTTGCGGCGCCCCCAAGTGTGGATCTTGGGGCATTCGTATGTGCATTGGGCAGCGGTTCGAGCGGGTCGAAGGCCATTAGGTCCGAATTTGGGCCTCGCACAGGCCGACGTCCATTGGAGAGGTGTCCGGGGATTACGGTGGGTGCAGTTACTGCCAGAAGTAGTGGCAGTTACAAGGCACACGTACGGACCTGTTGTCCTAATCATCCATGCGGGTGGAAATGATATCGGCCAAGTGAAAATGGCTGAGTTATTGTCAATTATACGAACTGATTTGGCGCGTTTTCGGGATCTGTTCGCCCGTTGCGTGATAGTTTGGTCCGAAATAGTGGCGCGCACGGTGTGGCGAGGAGCGAGGAATATGGCAGCTTTGGAGAGAGTGCGCAGGTTAATTAATGTGCGGGTGTCGCGGTTCATTCGCTCTATAGGGGGGATCGGGTTGCGACACCAATCCCTGGAGGGTGATAATGCAGATCTGCTGGCACCGGATGGAGTGCATCTGAATGATATCGGGCTCGATATCTTTTTATTGGATCTCTTGGATGGTGCCGAGAGAGGGCTGGCGTTGCTTGGTGGGGGTGGTCGGGGGACTGAGTAGGTTTCTCAGTTCCCCCTTCTTGGCGGAAAGTACGGCAGATGAAGACGGCGTTAGCACCCTACATGCCTGATGGAGACAGGGAGCATCGGCATTTCAGGAGGAGAGGAAATAAATAAATATATATATGTCTTCATGCCGATGGTTGTAAATAATAATAAAGCTGTGGCCACTTCCACATTTGCATAAAGAAGGTGTTGGTGTGTTAATTCAAAGAAGGATGGTTAAGGTCCTGGGCAGGTAAAGTGGATAATGGGTCCTTGCAGTCTTGTAGACACTGAAGCGCCTAGGGAGAGTGTCAGGGACTGCAAGGGGTTAAGAAAGGATGGAACGGTTTAAAATAATGCCCAGGATCAGGATTGGTCAACAAGGGGTAAGAGGGGCGTGGTTAAGAAGATATAAGGCAGAGGTTTGGAGCAGGAAGCCCTCTTACCTTCAAGCTGCAGTGGAAGAAACACCCGCCCTCCCTCCCCTGGTGGTTTTGGTTTTGTTTTTTTAAATTTTTCTACGGTTATATTCTTGTTCTGGCGTTTTTCTGGTTTTTTCGTAGATGTCACAGCTGGCGGAAAGTACGGCAGATGAAGACGGAGGTAGCACCCTACATGCCTGATGGAGACAGGGAGCATCGGCATTTCAGGAGGAGAGGAAATAAATAAATATATATATGTCTTCATGCCGATGGTTGTAAATAATAATAAAGCTGTGGCCACTTCCACATTTGCATAAAGAAGGTGTTGGTGTGTTAATTCAAAGAAGGATGGTTAAGGTCCTGGGCAGGTAAAGTGGATAATGGGTCCTTGCAGTCCTGCTTTTCAACCTGAACAAGAAAACCCCAGCAAGCTGGAGCATGCAAAAATTGCTACAAAACTCAGTTTTGCTCCTCTCCACAGAAATCTTTAGTAAAAGGCGAAAGATTTATGCGTTCTGAAGAGAAACCAGAGTACTAAGGGACAAACTCTTCCTCCTTTCCTCACGCCATGGCCGCAGTCCTGTGTTAGCCCAGGGAGACCACCCGTAAGGGGGATAAAAACACAGACAGCACATACAAGAAACAATACATATGTTTCCCAGGCTCCTCTCTTCTTTTGGCTGCCACTTGGCAGCTTTCACTTGTTATCCACCCCGGCAACACAGTGCATAAACAAGTTTGCTTCTCAACGGAAGGAGGCCATCCATGTTGTCAATATGCAAATTCAGCCACTTTCAAGCCAACTGGAGCCAGAAATACACTCTTTCTGCTTTTCAACCTGAACAAGAAAACCCCAGCAAGCTGGAGCATGCAAAAATTGCTACAAAACTCAGTTTTGCTCCTCTCCACGGAAATCTTTAGTAAAAGGCGAAAGATTTATGCGTTCTGAAGAGAAACCAGAGTACTAAGGGACAAACTCTTCCTCCTTTCCTCAAGCCATGGCCGCAGTCCTGTGTTAGCCCAGGGAGACCACCCGTAAGGGGGATAAAAACACAGACAGCACATACAAGAAACAATACATATGTTTCCCAGGCTCCTCTCTTCTTTTGGCTGCCACTTGGCAGCTTTCACTTGTTATCCACCCCAGCAACACAGTGCATAAACAAGTTTGCTTCTCAACGGAAGGAGGCCATCCATGTTGTCAATATGCAAATTCAGCCACTTTCAAGCCAACTGGAGCCAGAAATACACTCTTTCTGCTTTTCAACCTGAACAAGAAAACCCCAGCAAGCTGGAGCATGCAAAAATTGCTACAAAACTCAGTTTTGCTCCTCTCCACGGAAATCTTTAGTAAAAGGCGAAAGATTTATGCGTTCTGAAGAGAAACCAGAGTACTAAGGGACAAACTCTTCCTCCTTTCCTCACGCCATGGCCGCAGTCCTGTGTTAGCCCAGGGAGACCACCCGTAAGGGGGATAAAAACACAGACAGCACATACAAGAAACAATACATATGTTTCCCAGGCTCCTCTCTTCTTTTGGCTGCCACTTGGCAGCTTTCACTTGTTATCCACCCCGGCAACACAGTGCATAAACAAGTTTGCTTCTCAACGGAAGGAGGCCATCCATGTTGTCAATATGCAAATTCAGCCACTTTCAAGCCAACTGGAGCCAGAAATACACTCTTTCTGCTTTTCAACCTGAACAAGAAAACCCCAGCAAGCTGGAGCATGCAAAAATTGCTACAAAACTCAGTTTTGCTCCTCTCCACGGAAATCTTTAGTAAAAGGCGAAAGATTTATGCGTTCTGAAGAGAAACCAGAGTACTAAGGGACAAACTCTTCCTCCTTTCCTCACGCCATGGCCGCAGTCCTGTGTTAGCCCAGGGAGACCACCCGTAAGGGGGATAAAAACACAGACAGCACATACAAGAAACAATACATATGTTTCCCAGGCTCCTCTCTTCTTTTGGCTGCCACTTGGCAGCTTTCACTTGTTATCCACCCCGGCAACACAGTGCATAAACAAGTTTGCTTCTCAACGGAAGGAGGCCATCCATGTTGTCAATATGCAAATTCAGCCACTTTCAAGCCAACTGGAGCCAGAAATACACTCTTTCTGCTTTTCAACCTGAACAAGAAAACCCCAGCAAGCTGGAGCATGCAAAAATTGCTACAAAACTCAGTTTTGCTCCTCTCCACGGAAATCTTTAGTAAAAGGCGAAAGATTTATGCGTTCTGAAGAGAAACCAGAGTACTAAGGGACAAACTCTTCCTCCTTTCCTCACGCCATGGCCGCAGTCCTGTGTTAGCCCAGGGAGACCACCCGTAAGGGGGATAAAAACACAGACAGCACATACAAGAAACAATACATATGTTTCCCAGGCTCCTCTCTTCTTTTGGCTGCCACTTGGCAGCTTTCACTTGTTATCCACCCCGGCAACACAGTGCATAAACAAGTTTGCTTCTCAACGGAAGGAGGCCATCCATGTTGTCAATATGCAAATTCAGCCACTTTCAAGCCAACTGGAGCCAGAAATACACTCTTTCTGCTTTTCAACCTGAACAAGAAAACCCCAGCAAGCTGGAGCATGCAAAAATTGCTACAAAACTCAGTTTTGCTCCTCTCCACGGAAATCTTTAGTAAAAGGCGAAAGATTTATGCGTTCTGAAGAGAAACCAGAGTACTAAGGGACAAACTCTTCCTCCTTTCCTCAAGCCATGGCCGCAGTCCTGTGTTAGCCCAGGGAGACCACCCGTAAGGGGGATAAAAACACAGACAGCACATACAAGAAACAATACATATGTTTCCCAGGCTCCTCTCTTCTTTTGGCTGCCACTTGGCAGCTTTCACTTGTTATCCACCCCAGCAACACAGTGCATAAACAAGTTTGCTTCTCAACGGAAGGAGGCCATCCATGTTGTCAATATGCAAATTCAGCCACTTTCAAGCCAACTGGAGCCAGAAATACACTCTTTCTGCTTTTCAACCTGAACAAGAAAACCCCAGCAAGCTGGAGCATGCAAAAATTGCTACAAAACTCAGTTTTGCTCCTCTCCACGGAAATCTTTAGTAAAAGGCGAAAGATTTATGCGTTCTGAAGAGAAACCAGAGTACTAAGGGACAAACTCTTCCTCCTTTCCTCACGCCATGGCCGCAGTCCTGTGTTAGCCCAGGGAGACCACCCGTAAGGGGGATAAAAACACAGACAGCACATACAAGAAACAATACATATGTTTCCCAGGCTCCTCTCTTCTTTTGGCTGCCACTTGGCAGCTTTCACTTGTTATCCACCCCGGCAACACAGTGCATAAACAAGTTTGCTTCTCAACGGAAGGAGGCCATCCATGTTGTCAATATGCAAATTCAGCCACTTTCAAGCCAACTGGAGCCAGAAATACACTCTTTCTGCTTTTCAACCTGAACAAGAAAACCCCAGCAAGCTGGAGCATGCAAAAATTGCTACAAAACTCAGTTTTGCTCCTCTCCACGGAAATCTTTAGTAAAAGGCGAAAGATTTATGCGTTCTGAAGAGAAACCAGAGTACTAAGGGACAAACTCTTCCTCCTTTCCTCACGCCATGGCCGCAGTCCTGTGTTAGCCCAGGGAGACCACCCGTAAGGGGGATAAAAACACAGACAGCACATACAAGAAACAATACATATGTTTCCCAGGCTCCTCTCTTCTTTTGGCTGCCACTTGGCAGCTTTCACTTGTTATCCACCCCGGCAACACAGTGCATAAACAAGTTTGCTTCTCAACGGAAGGAGGCCATCCATGTTGTCAATATGCAAATTCAGCCACTTTCAAGCCAACTGGAGCCAGAAATACACTCTTTCTGCTTTTCAACCTGAACAAGAAAACCCCAGCAAGCTGGAGCATGCAAAAATTGCTACAAAACTCAGTTTTGCTCCTCTCCACGGAAATCTTTAGTAAAAGGCGAAAGATTTATGCGTTCTGAAGAGAAACCAGAGTACTAAGGGACAAACTCTTCCTCCTTTCCTCACGCCATGGCCGCAGTCCTGTGTTAGCCCAGGGAGACCACCCGTAAGGGGGATAAAAACACAGACAGCACATACAAGAAACAATACATATGTTTCCCAGGCTCCTCTCTTCTTTTGGCTGCCACTTGGCAGCTTTCACTTGTTATCCACCCCGGCAACACAGTGCATAAACAAGTTTGCTTCTCAACGGAAGGAGGCCATCCATGTTGTCAATATGCAAATTCAGCCACTTTCAAGCCAACTGGAGCCAGAAATACACTCTTTCTGCTTTTCAACCTGAACAAGAAAACCCCAGCAAGCTGGAGCATGCAAAAATTGCTACAAAACTCAGTTTTGCTCCTCTCCACGGAAATCTTTAGTAAAAGGCGAAAGATTTATGCGTTCTGAAGAGAAACCAGAGTACTAAGGGACAAACTCTTCCTCCTTTCCTCACGCCATGGCCGCAGTCCTGTGTTAGCCCAGGGAGACCACCCGTAAGGGGGATAAAAACACAGACAGCACATACAAGAAACAATACATATGTTTCCCAGGCTCCTCTCTTCTTTTGGCTGCCACTTGGCAGCTTTCACTTGTTATCCACCCCGGCAACACAGTGCATAAACAAGTTTGCTTCTCAACGGAAGGAGGCCATCCATGTTGTCAATATGCAAATTCAGCCACTTTCAAGCCAACTGGAGCCAGAAATACACTCTTTCTGCTTTTCAACCTGAACAAGAAAACCCCAGCAAGCTGGAGCATGCAAAAATTGCTACAAAACTCAGTTTTGCTCCTCTCCACGGAAATCTTTAGTAAAAGGCGAAAGATTTATGCGTTCTGAAGAGAAACCAGAGTACTAAGGAACAAACTCTTCCTCCTTTCCTCAAGCCATGGCCGCAGTCCTGTGTTAGCCCAGGGAGACCACCCGTAAGGGGGATAAAAACACAGACAGCACATACAAGAAACAATACATATGTTTCCCAGGCTCCTCTCTTCTTTTGGCTGCCACTTGGCAGCTTTCACTTGTTATCCACCCCAGCAACACAGTGCATAAACAAGTTTGCTTCTCAACGGAAGGAGGCCATCCATGTTGTCAATATGCAAATTCAGCCACTTTCAAGCCAACTGGAGCCAGAAATACACTCTTTCTGCTTTTCAACCTGAACAAGAAAACCCCAGCAAGCTGGAGCATGCAAAAATTGCTACAAAACTCAGTTTTGCTCCTCTCCACGGAAATCTTTAGTAAAAGGCGAAAGATTTATGCGTTCTGAAGAGAAACCAGAGTACTAAGGGACAAACTCTTCCTCCTTTCCTCACGCCATGGCCGCAGTCCTGTGTTAGCCCAGGGAGACCACCCGTAAGGGGGATAAAAACACAGACAGCACATACAAGAAACAATACATATGTTTCCCAGGCTCCTCTCTTCTTTTGGCTGCCACTTGGCAGCTTTCACTTGTTATCCACCCCGGCAACACAGTGCATAAACAAGTTTGCTTCTCAACGGAAGGAGGCCATCCATGTTGTCAATATGCAAATTCAGCCACTTTCAAGCCAACTGGAGCCAGAAATACACTCTTTCTGCTTTTCAACCTGAACAAGAAAACCCCAGCAAGCTGGAGCATGCAAAAATTGCTACAAAACTCAGTTTTGCTCCTCTCCACGGAAATCTTTAGTAAAAGGCGAAAGATTTATGCGTTCTGTAGAGAAACCAGAGTACTAAGGGACAAACTCTTCCTCCTTTCCTCACGCCATGGCCGCAGTCCTGTGTTAGCCCAGGGAGACCACCCGTAAGGGGGATAAAAACACAGACAGCACATACAAGAAACAATACATATGTTTCCCAGGCTCCTCTCTTCTTTTGGCTGCCACTTGGCAGCTTTCACTTGTTATCCACCCCGGCAACACAGTGCATAAACAAGTTTGCTTCTCAACGGAAGGAGGCCATCCATGTTGTCAATATGCAAATTCAGCCACTTTCAAGCCAACTGGAGCCAGAAATACACTCTTTCTGCTTTTCAACCTGAACAAGAAAACCCCAGCAAGCTGGAGCATGCAAAAATTGCTACAAAACTCAGTTTTGCTCCTCTCCACGGAAATCTTTAGTAAAAGGCGAAAGATTTATGCGTTCTGAAGAGAAACCAGAGTACTAAGGGACAAACTCTTCCTCCTTTCCTCAAGCCATGGCCGCAGTCCTGTGTTAGCCCAGGGAGACCACCCGTAAGGGGGATAAAAACACAGACAGCACATACAAGAAACAATACATATGTTTCCCAGGCTCCTCTCTTCTTTTGGCTGCCACTTGGCAGCTTTCACTTGTTATCCACCCCGGCAACACAGTGCATAAACAAGTTTGCTTCTCAACGGAAGGAGGCCATCCATGTTGTCAATATGCAAATTCAGCCACTTTCAAGCCAACTGGAGCCAGAAATACACTCTTTCTGCTTTTCAACCTGAACAAGAAAACCCCAGCAAGCTGGAGCATGCAAAAATTGCTACAAAACTCAGTTTTGCTCCTCTCCACGGAAATCTTTAGTAAAAGGCGAAAGATTTATGCGTTCTGAAGAGAAACCAGAGTACTAAGGGACAAACTCTTCCTCCTTTCCTCACGCCATGGCCGCAGTCCTGTGTTAGCCCAGGGAGACCACCCGTAAGGGGGATAAAAACACAGACAGCACATACAAGAAACAATACATATGTTTCCCAGGCTCCTCTCTTCTTTTGGCTGCCACTTGGCAGCTTTCACTTGTTATCCACCCCGGCAACACAGTGCATAAACAAGTTTGCTTCTCAACGGAAGGAGGCCATCCATGTTGTCAATATGCAAATTCAGCCACTTTCAAGCCAACTGGAGCCAGAAATACACTCTTTCTGCTTTTCAACCTGAACAAGAAAACCCCAGCAAGCTGGAGCATGCAAAAATTGCTACAAAACTCAGTTTTGCTCCTCTCCACGGAAATCTTTAGTAAAAGGCGAAAGATTTATGCGTTCTGAAGAGAAACCAGAGTACTAAGGGACAAACTCTTCCTCCTTTCCTCACGCCATGGCCGCAGTCCTGTGTTAGCCCAGGGAGACCACCCGTAAGGGGGATAAAAACACAGACAGCACATACAAGAAACAATACATATGTTTCCCAGGCTCCTCTCTTCTTTTGGCTGCCACTTGGCAGCTTTCACTTGTTATCCACCCCGGCAACACAGTGCATAAACAAGTTTGCTTCTCAACGGAAGGAGGCCATCCATGTTGTCAATATGCAAATTCAGCCACTTTCAAGCCAACTGGAGCCAGAAATACACTCTTTCTGCTTTTCAACCTGAACAAGAAAACCCCAGCAAGCTGGAGCATGCAAAAATTGCTACAAAACTCAGTTTTGCTCCTCTCCACGGAAATCTTTAGTAAAAGGCGAAAGATTTATGCGTTCTGAAGAGAAACCAGAGTACTAAGGGACAAACTCTTCCTCCTTTCCTCACGCCATGGCCGCAGTCCTGTGTTAGCCCAGGGAGACCACCCGTAAGGGGGATAAAAACACAGACAGCACATACAAGAAACAATACATATGTTTCCCAGGCTCCTCTCTTCTTTTGGCTGCCACTTGGCAGCTTTCACTTGTTATCCACCCCGGCAACACAGTGCATAAACAAGTTTGCTTCTCAACGGAAGGAGGCCATCCATGTTGTCAATATGCAAATTCAGCCACTTTCAAGCCAACTGGAGCCAGAAATACACTCTTTCTGCTTTTCAACCTGAACAAGAAAACCCCAGCAAGCTGGAGCATGCAAAAATTGCTACAAAACTCAGTTTTGCTCCTCTCCACAGAAATCTTTAGTAAAAGGCGAAAGATTTATGCGTTCTGAAGAGAAACCAGAGTACTAAGGGACAAACTCTTCCTCCTTTCCTCACGCCATGGCCGCAGTCCTGTGTTAGCCCAGGGAGACCACCCGTAAGGGGGATAAAAACACACACAGCACATACAAGAAACAATACATATGTTTCCCAGGCTCCTCTCTTCTTTTGGCTGCCACTTGGCAGCTTTCACTTGTTATCCACCCCGGCAACACAGTGCATAAACAAGTTTGCTTCTCAACGGAAGGAGGCCATCCATGTTGTCAATATGCAAATTCAGCCACTTTCAAGCCAACTGGAGCCAGAAATACACTCTTTCTGCTTTTCAACCTGAACAAGAAAACCCCAGCAAGCTGGAGCATGCAAAAATTGCTACAAAACTCAGTTTTGCTCCTCTCCACGGAAATCTTTAGTAAAAGGCGAAAGATTTATGAGTTCTGAAGAGAAACCAGAGTACTAAGGGACAAACTCTTCCTCCTTTCCTCACGCCATGGCCGCAGTCCTGTGTTAGCCCAGGGAGACCACCCGTAAGGGGGATAAAAACACAGACAGCACATACAAGAAACAATACATGTTTCCCAGGCTCCTCTCTTCTTTTGGCTGCCACTTGGCAGCTTTCACTTGTTATCCACCCCGGCAACACAGTGCATAAACAAGTTTGCTTCTCAACGGAAGGAGGCCATCCATGTTGTCAATATGCAAATTCAGCCACTTTCAAGCCAACTGGAGCCAGAAATACACTCTTTCTGCTTTTCAACCTGAACAAGAAAACCCCAGCAAGCTGGAGCATGCAAAAATTGCTACAAAACTCAGTTTTGCTCCTCTCCACGGAAATCTTTAGTAAAAGGCGAAAGATTTATGCGTTCTGAAGAGAAACCAGAGTACTAAGGGACAAACTCTTCCTCCTTTCCTCACGCCATGGCCGCAGTCCTGTGTTAGCCCAGGGAGACCACCCGTAAGGGGGATAAAAACACAGACAGCACATACAAGAAACATGACCTGCCTAGGTAGAGTCGTGTGTTAACCTTAGACCATACTATCCCCCACCCCCATTTAGTAACGACACATGACACCGAGGTTGGATGTGAAATGGCCACAGCAGCCGTTTATTAATTTCACAGTTTTATAAAAACAATTTAAATCCGAAACATTCGGATAACTAGTTAGGAATCCACCAGAGAATTCCTCCTAATAATTCACATGACCCAACATGGGTCAGAATCATAAATAACAATTAAACGTTAACATTAACCCGAGCAGAGGAAGTCCCTGAAGCCCCTTCAGATGTTCCTTTCAAGAACACACCGAATTAGCCATCTGCAAACCACCAATTACCTCCAGCCGTAAACCAGCTCGGAAGCACCGTTCACCTCTGCAGATGGCTCCAACCACTAGAAGTCCACTTCAAGGGGATAACACCCGATGAAGCCCTCAAGTGATATACCGACCACTAGAAGTCCACTTCAAAGGGATAACACCCGATGAAGCCTTCAAGTGATATACCTTCTACCAGAAGACCACTTCAAAGGGATAACACCCGATGAAGTCTTCAACCATGTACCTTTTTTGGGGGACGCATACCCCCGATGCGACCCCCCCACCATTTTGTACTGACTGGCCTCAAGGACTCCCCCCGCCAGCTGCCATGACAACAGAACCTACTCCGGAAAAAAGAAAAACATGTTAAATAAGCACACAAAATAAAACACAACGCTCATAGACGGACGTACATAAGACCTAAGGAGTAACAAACCAAGGGTGGGAGGGTGGGAGCTTGCTTATTGTATGTTACTCCTCCCGCTGCTTCCGGCTCAATGCCGAGAAACAGCGGGAAGCGCAGTAACGGCCCCCCCGTCCCCCTTAACTCCTCCCCGTCCCTCCTTCAGCTCCTTCAACTTTCCCTCACCTCATTAACCCTTTCCCTACCAGGACGGTCATGTCGGCTTCCCTTAAACCTGCGGCTGCGTCCAGCCTCTTCTTGACCTGCCTAGGTAGAGTCGTGTGTTAACCTTAGACCATACTATCCCCCACCCCCATTTAGTAACGACACATGACACCGAGGTTGGATGTGAAATGGCCACAGCAGCCGTTTATTAATTTCACAGTTTTATAAAAACAATTTAAATCCGAAACATTCGGATAACTAGTTAGGAATCCACCAGAGAATTCCTCCTAATAATTCACATGACCCAACATGGGTCAGAATCATAAATAACAATTAAACGTTAACATTAACCCGAGCAGAGGAAGTCCCTGAAGCCCCTTCAGATGTTCCTTTCAAGAACACACCGAATTAGCCATCTGCAAACCACCAATTACCTCCAGCCGTAAACCAGCTCGGAAGCACCGTTCACCTCTGCAGATGGCTCCAACCACTAGAAGTCCACTTCAAGGGGATAACACCCGATGAAGCCCTCAAGTGATATACCGACCACTAGAAGTCCACTTCAAAGGGATAACACCCGATGAAGCCTTCAAGTGATATACCTTCTACCAGAAGACCACTTCAAAGGGATAACACCCGATGAAGTCTTCAACCATGTACCTTTTTTGGGGGACGCATACCCCCGATGCGACCCCCCCACCATTTTGTACTGACTGGCCTCAAGGACTCCCCCCGCCACCGCGAAACAGGCCTTGACCACCTTAAGCCTGTGAGTTCCTCCACACCACCACCGCCCTTTCTATGCCTTCTGCTATCGCCAAGCTCCAAAGATCAATGCCAACCTCGGTCAGATGAACCCCGTCACTTCTCCAGAAATTCCCCACTCCTGACTCCAAATCCCTATGCCTCACGCAAATGCCCCCGTTCTTTGCCACAAAACGGGACACCGCCCGGTTAACTTTTATGCGAGCCTTATTGACTCTCTCCACCGATCTAGCTAACCGCCAATGCTTTCTTGGGACTATGTCCGACCATACTACCACCAACTTGGGATAAGATACCCACAAACACAACATATCATGTTTGATATCCCGCACCAACTCACGAAAAGGGCGGACTCCTAAGTCATTCCCACCCACGTGCAACACTAAAACCTCCGGAACCCTATCAAGCCGCACATATGTCTGGAATTCCGCCAACACCCTGTTCCACGACATACCTCTAAAACCCAGCCAATGCACAACCGCATCCTGTCGCGGAATGCGCAACTGGCGACCATCCGGGCGGACGTCCGCCCTCAAAGCCCCCCAGTGCACGTACGAATGACCCATCAACCACACCAGACAAGGAGGCGAATCTGAAACGGAAAACACAGTTAGGCACCACCATATAACATTTTCAAGCATAAACAACAAAATTACAACATATGGGGGCGGACATAGGACTTAAACCTTTTAGACTCCCAACGACCAATACGCCTCACCCCCTCATCATCCAACCCCCAGCGCCCCGCTTCCGTTGCTGCGCCAATCCGGAAGGAATGAGATGAATATGAGCCTGCCGCAACCCCAACCGCCGTCAAACACTTTTTAAATACAGCTCCAAACTGAAACCTGGACAAAAACGACCCGTCCATATGACGTAACAAAGGCAAATCTGGAGACCCCCTGTTTCTCGTAAAACCCCGCATGCACTCCACTGGGCACATGACCGACCCCGGGAGAGCGAACAAAACTATCAGTTTTCCCTTCCCTACTTGGTCAGTTTTAGATCTACGCAACCATACCTCCAGCCGATCTGCAAAAAGGCTCACCTCCCCAGATCTCAGCCCCCCTGCCTGTTTAGTACTTGGCGACACCAACTCACCTATTCTAAATGCTCCGAAGAACGCTAACGAAAAAGCCAACCGAAACAGATCCATTTCATCTGAAGAACGACATACCGATGCTAATGAACCGCCCAACGAGCCAAGCAAAGCAAACGACACCGGCCTTCTACTATCCGCCTCCACCCTACCTCTGCGCAACCCCTTCAAAGCCTGCGATACCAGAAATTCCTTCGATACATCCCGCAAGCCCCGCAACTTAAGCCCAAACGCCACCGCAGATATGAACCGGTTCACCTTCGCTACTGAAAACCCCGCCTCCCAGGCATCCCCTAACCAATACAAAAGTGCCACCAACCTGTCTCTATCCGTATTGACGTCACCCAACTCTCTTACCCACTCCTCCCACTGCCTCCAACAAGCAGCATAAGCACTCCACGTCGTGCGCGCCAAAGACCTCTGTAACAGCTGCTCTACGGGACCGATACCAGATCCCAAAGATGCTCTGGACAAGCCAAACCGAGACGTTCCGCTCCCGGGGCCAATTGCCGAAACCGGTCCCACTGCGAGCGAGAAAGAGCATCAGCAATACAATTCCGTACCCCCGGGACATGCACCGCCACCACCCACGCGTTCAACGACAAACACACCAACACTAAATGTCGCAACAATTGAACTACCGGAGGAGAGGACGCCGTGATGTTATTAATGGCAAGCACCACCCCCATGTTGTCGCAGTAAAAACGGACCTTCTTATCCCTGAGCCTGTCCCCCCAAATGGTAGCCGCCACCACGATGGGAAACAGCTCGAGCAGGGCCAGATTCCGCGTGTGTCCACTGGACACCCAGCTAGCCGGCCATTGACCTGCGCACCACGGACCTCCCCCGTAAGCTCCAAAGCCACCCGCCCCAGCCGCATCCGTGAAAATATTCAAATCACTCGTATCCTGCGCTGGGGCCATCCATAGCGAGCGACCATTGTACTGGCCCAAGAAGTCATCCCAAACCTGAAGATCAGCTCGGTGCTCCTCCTTGAGCCGCACAAAATGATGCGGCGCACGCACTCCCGCCGTTGCCGCCGCCAACCTTCTACCAAACACCCTTCCCATCGGCATAATCCGGCAGGCGAAATTCAACTTCCCCAGCAGCGACTGAAGCTCCCTCAGCGACATTTTCTTCCTTCTACAAGCCCGTCGAACCTCCAGCCTCAAAGCACCCAACTTATCCGCCGGGAGACGACACTCCATTGCCACCGAGTCTATTTCGATTCCCAAAAAACAAATCGTCGCTACCGGGCCCTCCGTTTTTTCCGGCGCCAAAGGAATCCCAAAATCCCTCACCACCTTCTGTAGAGCATGAAGCAAATTACCGCAAACCGGCGAACCCCCCGGGCCAACGCACAAAAAATCATCTAAGTAATGGATCAACGAGTCGACCCCGGATGCTACCCTCGTTACCCACTCCACGAAGCTACTAAACGCCTCGAAGTATGCACAAGAAAGGGAACACCCCATCGGAAGGCACCGATCCACGTAAAAAGCCCCATTCCAAAAACAACCCAACAGCCGTTGGCTTTCTGGATGAACCGGCAACAACCTGAACGCCGCCTCGATGTCAGTTTTTGCTAGCAGCGCCCCAGGACCCGCAGCCCGCACTAACCCCACCGCCTTATCGAATGAGGTATAAACTACGGAACACAACTCGTGATCAATCCCGTCATTTACCGACGAACCTTTGGGATACGATAAATGTTGAATCAAACGAAACTTTCCGGGCTCGCGTTTTGGGACAATACCCAAAGGGGACACAACTAAATCTTTTACCGGCGACTCAACAAATGGCCCCGACATGCGACCCAACGAAACTTCTTTTAACAACTTTTCCGACACGACTTCCGCATGCAAATAAGCCGATTTTAAATTCCTCCGCGTAACCGGAACCTCATAAGGAGGTGGAGGAATAACAAACCCAACACGAAACCCTTCATAAAGCAACTTAGCTGCCGCCCTATCCGGATACTCATTTAGATAAGGGGCCATCCTTTCCACCCTCACCGGCGACACCCCCTTGACCAGCCCCGTGCTGGTTCCCTGACCTCTTTTTCCGCAGACATTTTGCCGCCCCGTGTGATGCACCATTACACTCGGAGCACACGTGCTTGAACTTGCACGTGGCCCCGAACTTGCACTGACCTTCATTAAATTGCCAGCAAAACCCCGCCTTTCCCCCGCCGCTTTGTCCACTCTGACTAGACTGGCCTCCCTGGCCACCGCTCCCGGGAAAGGGCTGCCTAACCGGAGCCGTAACCCGTAACCAGAGAGCAATATCCTTCTGGTCCCACCGAATCGCCGGCCGAACCGCCTTACGCTGACGGAATTGCTCATCATATCGCAGCCACGCCTGACCCCCATACGCCCTATGAGCCTCCCCAATGGCATCAAAATAACAAAACAGCGCCGAACAATTTTCCGGCGCCTTTTCCCCTATCACACTAGCCAATATGGCGAACGCCTGCGACCAATTAACGAACGTCTGCGGGATCAGCCTATACCGCCGCCGTTCCTCCTCGTCCTTTTTACTCTCATCCCGCTTGCTCTTATCCAAATTAAATTTAGCCAGTGGCAAGAGAGAAAAAATTTCAACGTATTCGTCTTTCCAGATCCGATCACGCACCTCCTGCTTTAAATGCGCCCCCAACGGACCCTCAAAACAAACATACACCTCCCCCCGAGCACGATCGTCCATACGCACTCGATCGCCGTCCTTCTGTGCCTCGGTCTGTACCGATACCGCGACCGCCTCTCTAACCGCCGCCGCAGGACGCGCCTGTAACGATCCCACGTCCCTGGGGCCTTCCCAAACTATCGCAGGAGACACTTCCGTTACTACCGGCGCCGCGGCCCTATCCAGGCGCCCCACCAGCTCCCGTAAGCAACCCACTAAATCTGCCAAACCCGCTCCGTCGCGTCCGCCCGCGCCACTACCGGCCCCCGATGCAATGCTAGCAGCCCCCCCCGCCGACACCCGACATAAAAATCGCTGGATAAGACAATGATGGAGTTATACACTCACCGGGCTGCACAGGCGCTGTGTTCCCGTCAGCCGGACCATCCTGACCTCGACGATACACGTCCAGTTCACCTTCCTCCAGTTCTTCTCTCGCCGACGACTGTCCCTCCCAACGACATCTTCGGAACGGGGATGAGGACGCGCTGACCGATGGGCCGGCAACCTGCCGCCCGACCGCCGGGACCCAGACTTCCGACCGGACCTGTTGCCTCGACGTCGCTGCAGCTCTAGGCGTCCGTCTAGACGATCCTGACGAAGCCTGCCCCCTGGCCGGAACATCACCATGCGGGGCGGCCGTACCTTGTCCTCCAAATCTTCCATCTGATGGGGGAGGGGTGACAGGGAGCCCAGCCTGCGACTCCCTGCTTACCGCCGGACCCCGTCGCGGCCTGGGATTCCTGCCAGGACGCAGGGCCTGGGAAGGGGCGGTCCTCCCAGCTGCCTGGCCTGCAGCGTCCGGGATCGGGCTCCCTCTGCGACGCCGTGTCCGCGGGACTACCTCCGGACTGAGGCGCTCTGGAGGTCGGGACCGCCGAGAGGGACGGGTCGACCCAGCCTGCGTCGCCGTCACCCCTGGCACCGCTCTCTGCCGGCTCAGCGCAGGAGCGGTTGTTGCCGACTCCCCCCCCGCCGCCATAGCCATGCTCGTAAGGGGGCCGGGGGAGGGGAGCCTGTCCTTTTCAACAGACCCCGAACGCCGTGCCCGACGTGGCGAAACGGCGTCCGGGATCCTCGTTATGGCAGCCACGGTCTCCTCTAGCCATCCGGGACCGTGGTGCACAGCAGCGGCACGCAGCCGCTCTAACATCAGGGCTTCTGCCATCATTAAAAGCACGGGCAACGGGGAGCTTGCTTATTGTATGTTACTCCTCCCGCTGCTTCCGGCTCAATGCCGAGAAACAGCGGGAAGCGCAGTAACGGCCCCCCCGTCCCCCTTAACTCCTCCCCGTCCCTCCTTCAGCTCCTTCAACTTTCCCTCACCTCATTAACCCTTTCCCTACCAGGACGGTCATGTCGGCTTCCCTTAAACCTGCGGCTGCGTCCAGCCTCTTCTATACATATGTTTCCCAGGCTCCTCTCTTCTTTTGGCTGCCACTTGGCAGCTTTCACTTGTTATCCACCCCGGCAACACAGTGCATAAACAAGTTTGCTTCTCAACGGAAGGAGGCCATCCATGTTGTCAATATGCAAATTCAGCCACTTTCAAGCCAACTGGAGCCAGAAATACACTCTTTCTGCTTTTCAACCTGAACAAGAAAACCCCAGCAAGCTGGAGCATGCAAAAATTGCTACAAAACTCAGTTTTGCTCCTCTCCACGGAAATCTTTAGTAAAAGGCGAAAGATTTATGCGTTCTGGAGAGAAACCAGAGTACTAAGGGACAAACTCTTCCTCCTTTCCTCACGCCATGGCCGCAGTCCTGTGTTAGCCCAGGGAGACCACCCGTAAGGGGGATAAAAACACAGACAGCACATACAAGAAACAATACATATGTTTCCCAGGCTCCTCTCTTCTTTTGGCTGCCACTTGGCAGCTTTCACTTGTTATCCACCCCGGCAACACAGTGCATAAACAAGTTTGCTTCTCAACGGAAGGAGGCCATCCATGTTGTCAATATGCAAATTCAGCCACTTTCAAGCCAACTGGAGCCAGAAATACACTCTTTCTGCTTTTCAACCTGAACAAGAAAACCCCAGCAAGCTGGAGCATGCAAAAATTGCTACAAAACTCAGTTTTGCTCCTCTCCACGGAAATCTTTAGTAAAAGGCGAAAGATTTATGCGTTCTGAAGAGAAACCAGAGTACTAAGGGACAAACTCTTCCTCCTTTCCTCACGCCATGGCCGCAGTCCTGTGTTAGCCCAGGGAGACCACCCGTAAGGGGGATAAAAACACAGACAGCACATACAAGAAACAATACATATGTTTCCCAGGCTCCTCTCTTCTTTTGGCTGCCACTTGGCAGCTTTCACTTGTTATCCACCCCGGCAACACAGTGCATAAACAAGTTTGCTTCTCAACGGAAGGAGGCCATCCATGTTGTCAATATGCAAATTCAGCCACTTTCAAGCCAACTGGAGCCAGAAATACACTCTTTCTGCTTTTCAACCTGAACAAGAAAACCCCAGCAAGCTGGAGCATGCAAAAATTGCTACAAAACTCAGTTTTGCTCCTCTCCACGGAAATCTTTAGTAAAAGGCGAAAGATTTATGCGTTCTGAAGAGAAACCAGAGTACTAAGGGACAAACTCTTCCTCCTTTCCTCACGCCATGGCCGCAGTCCTGTGTTAGCCCAGGGAGACCACCCGTAAGGGGGATAAAAACACAGACAGCACATACAAGAAACAATACATATGTTTCCCAGGCTCCTCTCTTCTTTTGGCTGCCACTTGGCAGCTTTCACTTGTTATCCACCCCGGCAACACAGTGCATAAACAAGTTTGCTTCTCAACGGAAGGAGGCCATCCATGTTGTCAATATGCAAATTCAGCCACTTTCAAGCCAACTGGAGCCAGAAATACACTCTTTCTGCTTTTCAACCTGAACAAGAAAACCCCAGCAAGCTGGAGCATGCAAAAATTGCTACAAAACTCAGTTTTGCTCCTCTCCACGGAAATCTTTAGTAAAAGGCGAAAGATTTATGCGTTCTGAAGAGAAACCAGAGTACTAAGGGACAAACTCTTCCTCCTTTCCTCATGCCATGGCCGCAGTCCTGTGTTAGCCCAGGGAGACCACCCGTAAGGGGGATAAAAACACAGACAGCACATACAAGAAACAATACATATGTTTCCCAGGCTCCTCTCTTCTTTTGGCTGCCACTTGGCAGCTTTCACTTGTTATCCACCCCGGCAACACAGTGCATAAACAAGTTTGCTTCTCAACGGAAGGAGGCCATCCAATGTTGTCAATATGCAAATTCAGCCACTTTCAAGCCAACTGGAGCCAGAAATACACTCTTTCTGCTTTTCAACCTGAACAAGAAAACCCCAGCAAGCTGGAGCATGCAAAAATTGCTACAAAACTCAGTTTTGCTCCTCTCCACGGAAATCTTTAGTAAAAGGCGAAAGATTTATGCGTTCTGAAGAGAAACCAGAGTACTAAGGGACAAACTCTTCCTCCTTTCCTCACACCATGGCCGCAGTCCTGTGTTAGCCCAGGGAGACCACCCGTAAGGGGGATAAAAACACAGACAGCACATACAAGAAACAATACATATGTTTCCCAGGCTCCTCTCTTCTTTTGGCTGCCACTTGGCAGCTTTCACTTGTTATCCACCCCGGCAACACAGTGCATAAACAAGTTTGCTTCTCAACGGAAGGAGGCCATCCATGTTGTCAATATGCAAATTCAGCCACTTTCAAGCCAACTGGAGCCAGAAATACACTCTTTCTGCTTTTCAACCTGAACAAGAAAACCCCAGCAAGCTGGAGCATGCAAAAATTGCTACAAAACTCAGTTTTGCTCCTCTCCACGGAAATCTTTAGTAAAAGGCGAAAGATTTATGCGTTCTGAAGAGAAACCAGAGTACTAAGGGACAAACTCTTCCTCCTTTCCTCACGCCATGGCCGCAGTCCTGTGTTAGCCCAGGGAGACCACCCGTAAGGGGGATAAAAACACAGACAGCAAATACAAGAAACAATACATATGTTTCCCAGGCTCCTCTCTTCTTTTGGCTGCCACTTGGCAGCTTTCACTTGTTATCCACCCCGGCAACACAGTGCATAAACAAGTTTGCTTCTCAACGGAAGGAGGCCATCCATGTTGTCAATATGCAAATTCAGCCACTTTCAAGCCAACTGGAGCCAGAAATACACTCTTTCTGCTTTTCAACCTGAACAAGAAAACCCCAGCAAGCTGGAGCATGCAAAAATTGCTACAAAACTCAGTTTTGCTCCTCTCCACGGAAATCTTTAGTAAAAGGCGAAAGATTTATGCGTTCTGAAGAGAAACCAGAGTACTAAGGGACAAACTCTTCCTCCTTTCCTCACGCCATGGCCGCAGTCCTGTGTTAGCCCAGGGAGACCACCCGTAAGGGGGATAAAAACACAGACAGCACATACAAGAAACAATACATATGTTTCCCAGGCTCCTCTCTTCTTTTGGCTGCCACTTGGCAGCTTTCACTTGTTATCCACCCCGGCAACACAGTGCATAAACAAGTTTGCTTCTCAACGGAAGGAGGCCATCCATGTTGTCAATATGCAAATTCAGCCACTTTCAAGCCAACTGGAGCCAGAAATACACTCTTTCTGCTTTTCAACCTGAACAAGAAAACCCCAGCAAGCTGGAGCATGCAAAAATTGCTACAAAACTCAGTTTTGCTCCTCTCCACGGAAATCTTTAGTAAAAGGCGAAAGATTTATGCGTTCTGAAGAGAAACCAGAGTACTAAGGGACAAACTCTTCCTCCTTTCCTCACGCCATGGCCGCAGTCCTGTGTTAGCCCAGGGAGACCACCCGTAAGGGGGATAAAAACACAGACAGCAAATACAAGAAACAATACATATGTTTCCCAGGCTCCTCTCTTCTTTTGGCTGCCACTTGGCAGCTTTCACTTGTTATCCACCCCGGCAACACAGTGCATAAACAAGTTTGCTTCTCAACGGAAGGAGGCCATCCATGTTGTCAATATGCAAATTCAGCCACTTTCAAGCCAACTGGAGCCAGAAATACACTCTTTCTGCTTTTCAACCTGAACAAGAAAACCCCAGCAAGCTGGAGCATGCAAAAATTGCTACAAAACTCAGTTTTGCTCCTCTCCACGGAAATCTTTAGTAAAAGGCGAAAGATTTATGCGTTCTGAAGAGAAACCAGAGTACTAAGGGACAAACTCTTCCTCCTTTCCTCACGCCATGGCCGCAGTCCTGTGTTAGCCCAGGGAGACCACCCGTAAGGGGGATAAAAACACAGACAGCACATACAAGAAACAATACATATGTTTCCCAGGCTCCTCTCTTCTTTTGGCTGCCACTTGGCAGCTTTCACTTGTTATCCACCCCGGCAACACAGTGCATAAACAAGTTTGCGTCTCAACGGAAGGAGGCCATCCATGTTGTCAATATGCAAATTCAGCCACTTTCAAGCCAACTGGAGCCAGAAATACACTCTTTCTGCTTTTCAACCTGAACAAGAAAACCCCAGCAAGCTGGAGCATGCAAAAATTGCTACAAAACTCAGTTTTGCTCCTCTCCACGGAAATCTTTAGTAAAAGGCAAAAGATTTATGCGTTCTGAAGAGAAACCAGAGTACTAAGGGACAAACTCTTCCTCCTTTCCTCACGCCATGGCCGCAGTCCTGTGTTAGCCCAGGGAGACCACCCGTAAGGGGGATAAAAACACAGACAGCACATACAAGAAACAATACATATGTTTCCCAGGCTCCTCTCTTCTTTTGGCTGCCACTTGGCAGCTTTCACTTGTTATCCACCCCGGCAACACAGTGCATAAACAAGTTTGCTTCTCAACGGAAGGAGGCCATCCATGTTGTCAATATGCAAATTCAGCCACTTTCAAGCCAACTGGAGCCAGAAATACACTCTTTCTGCTTTTCAACCTGAACAAGAAAACCCCAGCAAGCTGGAGCATGCAAAAATTGCTACAAAACTCAGTTTTGCTCCTCTCCACGGAAATCTTTAATAAAAGGCGAATGATTTATGCGTTCTGAAGATAAACCAGAGTACTAAGGGACAAACTCTTCCTCCTTTCCTCACGCCATGGCCGCAGTCCTGTGTTAGCCCAGGGAGACCACCCGTAAGGGGGATAAAAACACAGACAACACATACAAGAAACAATACATATGTTTCCCAGGCTCCTCTCTTCTTTTGGCTGCCACTTGGCAGCTTTCACTTGTTATCCACCCCGGCAACACAGTGCATAAACAAGTTTGCTTCTCAACGGAAGGAGGCCATCCATGTTGTCAATATGCAAATTCAGCCACTTTCAAGCCAACTGGAGCCAGAAATACACTCTTTCTGCTTTTCAACCTGAACAAGAAAACCCCAGCAAGCTGGAGCATGCAAAAATTGCTACAAAACTCAGTTTTGCTCCTCTCCACGGAAATCTTTAGTAAAAGGCGAAAGATTTATGCGTTCTGAAGAGAAACCAGAGTACTAAGGGACAAACTCTTCCTCCTTTCCTCACGCCATGGCCGCAGTCCTGTGTTAGCCCAGGGAGACCACCCGTAAGGGGGATAAAAACACAGACAGCACATACAAGAAACAATACATATGTTTCCCAGGCTCCTCTCTTCTTTTGGTTGCCACTTGGCAGCTTTCACTTGTTATCCACCCCGGCAACACAGTGCATAAACAAGTTTGCTTCTCAACGGAAGGAGGCCATCCATGTTGTCAATATGCAAATTCAGCCACTTTCAAGCCAACTGGAGCCAGAAATACACTCTTTCTGCTTTTCAACCTGAACAAGAAAACCCCAGCAAGCTGGAGCATGCAAAAATTGCTACAAAACTCAGTTTTGCTCCTCTCCACGGAAATCTTTAGTAAAAGGCGAAAGATTTATGCGTTCTGAAGAGAAACCAGAGTACTAAGGGACAAACTCTTCCTCCTTTCCTCACGCCATGGCCGCAGTCCTGTGTTAGCCCAGGGAGACCACCCGTAAGGGGGATAAAAACACAGACAGCAAATACAAGAAACAATACATATGTTTCCCAGGCTCCTCTCTTCTTTTGGCTGCCACTTGGCAGCTTTCACTTGTTATCCACCCCGGCAACACAGTGCATAAACAAGTTTGCTTCTCAACGGAAGGAGGCCATCCATGTTGTCAATATGCAAATTCAGCCACTTTCAAGCCAACTGGAGCCAGAAATACACTCTTTCTGCTTTTCAACCTGAACAAGAAAACCCCAGCAAGCTGGAGCATGCAAAAATTGCTACAAAACTCAGTTTTGCTCCTCTCCACGGAAATCTTTAGTAAAAGGCGAAAGATTTATGCGTTCTGAAGAGAAACCAGAGTACTAAGGGACAAACTCTTCCTCCTTTCCTCACGCCATGGCCGCAGTCCTGTGTTAGCCCAGGGAGACCACCCGTAAGGGGGATAAAAACACAGACAGCACATACAAGAAACAATACATATGTTTCCCAGGCTCCTCTCTTCTTTTGGCTGCCACTTGGCAGCTTTCACTTGTTATCCACCCCGGCAACACAGTGCATAAACAAGTTTGCTTCTCAACGGAAGGAGGCCATCCATGTTGTCAATATGCAAATTCAGCCACTTTCAAGCCAACTGGAGCCAGAAATACACTCTTTCTGCTTTTCAACCTGAACAAGAAAACCCCAGCAAGCTGGAGCATGCAAAAATTGCTACAAAACTCAGTTTTGCTCCTCTCCACGGAAATCTTTAATAAAAGGCGAAAGATTTATGCGTTCTGAAGATAAACCAGAGTACTAAGGGACAAACTCTTCCTCCTTTCCTCACGCCATGGCCGCAGTCCTGTGTTAGCCCAGGGAGACCACCCGTAAGGGGGATAAAAACACAGACAACACATACAAGAAACAATACATATGTTTCCCAGGCTCCTCTCTTCTTTTGGCTGCCACTTGGCAGCTTTCACTTGTTATCCACCCCGGCAACACAGTGCATAAACAAGTTTGCTTCTCAACGGAAGGAGGCCATCCATGTTGTCAATATGCAAATTCAGCCACTTTCAAGCCAACTGGAGCCAGAAATACACTCTTTCTGCTTTTCAACCTGAACAAGAAAACCCCAGCAAGCTGGAGCATGCAAAAATTGCTACAAAACTCAGTTTTGCTCCTCTCCACGGAAATCTTTAGTAAAAGGCGAAAGATTTATGCGTTCTGAAGAGAAACCAGAGTACTAAGGGACAAACTCTTCCTCCTTTCCTCACGCCATGGCCGCAGTCCTGTGTTAGCCCAGGGAGACCACCCGTAAGGGGGATAAAAACACAGACAGCACATACAAGAAACAATACATATGTTTCCCAGGCTCCTCTCTTCTTTTGGCTGCCACTTGGCAGCTTTCACTTGTTATCCACCCCGGCAACACAGTGCATAAACAAGTTTGCTTCTCAATGGAAGGAGGCCATCCATGTTGTCAATATGCAAATTCAGCCACTTTCAAGCCAACTGGAGCCAGAAATACACTCTTTCTGCTTTTCAACCTGAACAAGAAAACCCCAGCAAGCTGGAGCATGCAAAAATTGCTACAAAACTCAGTTTTGCTCCTCTCCACGGAAATCTTTAGTAAAAGGCGAAAGATTTAGGCGTTCTGAAGAGAAACCAGAGTACTAAGGGACAAACTCTTCCTCCTTTCCTCACGCCATGGCCGCAGTCCTGTGTTAGCCCAGGGAGACCACCCGTAAGGGGGATAAAAACACAGACAGCACATACAAGAAACAATACATATGTTTCCCAGGCTCCTCTCTTCTTTTGGCTGCCACTTGGCAGCTTTCACTTGTTATCCACCCCGGCAACACAGTGCATAAACAAGTTTGCTTCTCAACGGAAGGAGGCCATCCATGTTGTCAATATGCAAATTCAGCCACTTTCAAGCCAACTGGAGCCAGAAATACACTCTTTCTGCTTTTCAACCTGAACAAGAAAACCCCAGCAAGCTGGAGCATGCAAAAATTGCTACAAAACTCAGTTTTGCTCCTCTCCACAGAAATCTTTAGTAAAAGGCGAAAGATTTATGCGTTCTGAAGAGAAACCAGAGTACTAAGGGACAAACTCTTCCTCCTTTCCTCACGCCATGGCCGCAGTCCTGTGTTAGCCCAGGGAGACCACCCGTAAGGGGGATAAAAACACAGACAGCACATACAAGAAACAATACATATGTTTCCCAGGCTCCTCTCTTCTTTTGGCTGCTTTCACTTGTTATCCACCCCGGCAACACAGTGCATAAACAAGTTTGCTTCTCAACGGAAGGAGGCCATCCATGTTGTCAATATGCAAATTCAGCCACTTTCAAGCCAACTGGAGCCAGAAATACACTCTTTCTGCTTTTCAACCTGAACAAGAAAACCCCAGCAAGCTGGAGCATGCAAAAATTGCTACAAAACTCAGTTTTGCTCCTCTCCACGGAAATCTTTAGTAAAAGGCGAAAGATTTATGCGTTCTGAAGAGAAACCAGAGTACTAAGGGACAAACTCTTCCTCCTTTCCTCACGCCATGGCCGCAGTCCTGTGTTAGCCCAGGGAGACCACCCGTAAGGGGGATAAAAACACAGACAGCACATACAAGAAACAATACATATGTTTCCCAGGCTCCTCTCTTCTTTTGGCTGCCACTTGGCAGCTTTCACTTGTTATCCACCCCGGCAACACAGTGCATAAACAAGTTTGCTTCTCAACGGAAGGAGGCCATCCATGTTGTCAATATGCAAATTCAGCCACTTTCAAGCCAACTGGAGCCAGAAATACACTCTTTCTGCTTTTCAACCGGAACAAGAAAACCCCAGCAAACTGGAGCATGCAAAAATTGCTACAAAACTCAGTTTTGCTCCTCTCCACGGAAATCTTTAGTAAAAGGCGAAAGATTTATGCGTTCTGAAGAGAAACCAGAGTACTAAGGGACAAACTCTTCCTCCTTTCCTCACGCCATGGCCGCAGTCCTGTGTTAGCCCAGGGAGACCACCCGTAAGGGGGATAAAAACACAGACAGCACATACAAGAAACAATACATATGTTTCCCAGGCTCCTCTCTTCTTTTGGCTGCCACTTGGCAGCTTTCACTTGTTATCCACCCCGGCAACACAGTGCATAAACAAGTTTGCTTCTCAACGGAAGGAGGCCATCCATGTTGTCAATATGCAAATTCAGCCACTTTCAAGCCAACTGGAGCCAGAAATACACTCTTTCTGCTTTTCAACCTGAACAAGAAAACCCCAGCAAGCTGGAGCATGCAAAAATTGCTACAAAACTCAGTTTTGCTCCTCTCCACGGAAATCTTTAGTAAAAGGCGAAAGATTTATGCGTTCTGAAGAGAAACCAGAGTACTAAGGGACAAACTCTTCCTCCTTTCCTCACGCCATGGCCGCAGCCCTGTGTTAGCCCAGGGAGACCACCCGTAAGGGGGATAAAAACACAGACAGCACATACAAGAAACAATACATATGTTTCCCAGGCTCCTCTCTTCTTTTGGCTGCCACTTGGCAGCTTTCACTTGTTATCCACCCCGGCAACACAGTGCATAAACAAGTTTGCTTCTCAACGGAAGGAGGCCATCCATGTTGTCAATATGCAAATTCAGCCACTTTCAAGCCAACTGGAGCCAGAAATACACTCTCTGCTTTTCAACCTGAACAAGAAAACCCCAGCAAGCTGGAGCATGCAAAAATTGCTACAAAACTCAGTTTTGCTCCTCTCCACGGAAATCTTTAGTAAAAGGCGAAAGATTTATGCGTTCTGAAGAGAAACCAGAGTACTAAGGGACAAACTCTTCCTCCTTTCCTCACGCCATGGCCGCAGTCCTGTGTTAGCCCAGGGAGACCACCCGTAAGGGGGATAAAAACACAGACAGCACATACAAGAAACAATACATATGTTACCCAGGCTCCTCTCTTCTTTTGGCTGCCACTTGGCAGCTTTCACTTGTTATCCACCCCGGCAACACAGTGCATAAACAAGTTTGCTTCTCAACGGAAGGAGGCCATCCATGTTGTCAATATGCAAATTCAGCCACTTTCAAGCCAACTGGAGCCAGAAATACACTCTTTCTGCTTTTCAACCTGAACAAGAAAACCCCAGCAAGCTGGAGCATGCAAAAATTGCTACAAAACTCAGTTTTGCTCCTCTCCACGGAAATCTTTAGTAAAAGGCGAAAGATTTATGCGTTCTGAAGAGAAACCAGAGTACTAAGGGACAAACTCTTCCTCCTTTCCTCACGCCATGGCCGCAGTCCTGTGTTAGCCCAGGGAGACCACCCGTAAGGGGGATAAAAACACAGACAGCACATACAAGAAACAATACATATGTTTCCCAGGCTCCTCTCTTCTTTTGGCTGCCACTTGGCAGCTTTCACTTGTTATCCACCCCGGCAACACAGTGCATAAACAAGTTTGCTTCTCAACGGAAGGAGGCCATCCATGTTGTCAATATGCAAATTCAGCCACTTTCAAGCCAACTGGAGCCAGAAATACACTCTTTCTGCTTTTCAACCTGAACAAGAAAACCCCAGCAAGCTGGAGCATGCAAAAATTGCTACAAAACTCAGTTTTGCTCCTCTCCACGGAAATCTTTAGTAAAAGGCGAAAGATTTATGCGTTCTGAAGAGAAACCAGAGTACTAAGGGACAAACTCTTCCTCCTTTCCTCACGCCATGGCCGCAGTCCTGTGTTAGCCCAGGGAGACCACCCGTAAGGGGGATAAAAACACAGACAGCACATACAAGAAACAATACATATGTTTCCCAGGCTCCTCTCTTCTTTTGGCTGCCACTTGGCAGCTTTCACTTGTTATCCACCCCGGCAACACAGTGCATAAACAAGTTTGCTTCTCAACGGAAGGAGGCCATCCATGTTGTCAATATGCAAATTCAGCCACTTTCAAGCCAACTGGAGCCAGAAATACACTCTTTCTGCTTTTCAACCTGAACAAGAAAACCCCAGCAAGCTGGAGCATGCAAAAATTGCTACAAAACTCAGTTTTGCTCCTCTCCACGGAAATCTTTAGTAAAAGGCGAAAGATTTATGCGTTCTGAAGAGAAACCAGAGTACTAAGGGACAAACTCTTCCTCCTTTCCTCACGCCATGGCCGCAGCCCTGTGTTAGCCCAGGGAGACCACCCGTAAGGGGGATAAAAACACAGACAGCACATACAAGAAACAATACATATGTTTCCCAGGCTCCTCTCTTCTTTTGGCTGCCACTTGGCAGCTTTCACTTGTTATCCACCCCGGCAACACAGTGCATAAACAAGTTTGCTTCTCAACGGAAGGAGGCCATCCATGTTGTCAATATGCAAATTCAGCCACTTTCAAGCCAACTGGAGCCAGAAATACACTCTCTGCTTTTCAACCTGAACAAGAAAACCCCAGCAAGCTGGAGCATGCAAAAATTGCTACAAAACTCAGTTTTGCTCCTCTCCACGGAAATCTTTAGTAAAAGGCGAAAGATTTATGCGTTCTGAAGAGAAACCAGAGTACTAAGGGACAAACTCTTCCTCCTTTCCTCACGCCATGGCCGCAGTCCTGTGTTAGCCCAGGGAGACCACCCGTAAGGGGGATAAAAACACAGACAGCACATACAAGAAACAATACATATGTTACCCAGGCTCCTCTCTTCTTTTGGCTGCCACTTGGCAGCTTTCACTTGTTATCCACCCCGGCAACACAGTGCATAAACAAGTTTGCTTCTCAACGGAAGGAGGCCATCCATGTTGTCAATATGCAAATTCAGCCACTTTCAAGCCAACTGGAGCCAGAAATACACTCTTTCTGCTTTTCAACCTGAACAAGAAAACCCCAGCAAGCTGGAGCATGCAAAAATTGCTACAAAACTCAGTTTTGCTCCTCTCCACGGAAATCTTTAGTAAAAGGCGAAAGATTTATGCGTTCTGAAGAGAAACCAGAGTACTAAGGGACAAACTCTTCCTCCTTTCCTCACGCCATGGCCGCAGTCCTGTGTTAGCCCAGGGAGACCACCCGTAAGGGGGATAAAAACACAGACAGCACATACAAGAAACAATACATATGTTTCCCAGGCTCCTCTCTTCTTTTGGCTGCCACTTGGCAGCTTTCACTTGTTATCCACCCCGGCAACACAGTGCATAAACAAGTTTGCTTCTCAACGGAAGGAGGCCATCCATGTTGTCAATATGCAAATTCAGCCACTTTCAAGCCAACTGGAGCCAGAAATACACTCTTTCTGCTTTTCAACCTGAACAAGAAAACCCCAGCAAGCTGGAGCATGCAAAAATTGCTACAAAACTCAGTTTTGCTCCTCTCCACGGAAATCTTTAGTAAAAGGCGAAAGATTTATGCATTCTGAAGAGAAACCAGAGTACTAAAGGACAAACTCTTCCTCCTTTCCTCACGCCATGGCCGCAGTCCTGTGTTAGCCCAGGGAGACCACCCGTAAGGGGGATAAAAACACAGACAGCACATACAAGAAACAATACATATGTTTCCCAGGCTCCTCTCTTGGCTGCCACTTGGCAGCTTTCACTTGTTATCCACCCCGGCAACACAGTGCATAAACAAGTTTGCTTCTCAACGGAAGGAGGCCATCCATGTTGTCAATATGCAAATTCAGCCACTTTCAAGCCAACTGGAGCCAGAAATACACTCTTTCTGCTTTTCAACCTGAACAAGAAAACCCCAGCAAGCTGGAGCATGCAAAAATTGCTACAAAACTCAGTTTTGCTCCTCTCCACGGAAATCTTTAGTAAAAGGCGAAAGATTTATGCGTTCTGAAGAGAAACCAGAGTACTAAGGGACAAACTCTTCCTCCTTTCCTCACGCCATGGCCGCAGCCCTGTGTTAGCCCAGGGAGACCACCCGTAAGGGGGATAAAAACACAGACAGCACATACAAGAAACAATACATATGTTTCCCAGGCTCCTCTCTTCTTTTGGCTGCCACTTGGCAGCTTTCACTTGTTATCCACCCCGGCAACACAGTGCATAAACAAGTTTGCTTCTCAACGGAAGGAGGCCATCCATGTTGTCAATATGCAAATTCAGCCACTTTCAAGCCAACTGGAGCCAGAAATACACTCTTTCTGCTTTTCAACCTGAACAAGAAAACCCCAGCAAGCTGGAGCATGCAAAAATTGCTACAAAACTCAGTTTTGCTCCTCTCCACGGAAATCTTTAGTAAAAGGCGAAAGATTTATGCGTTCTGAAGAGAAACCAGAGTACTAAGGGACAAACTCTTCCTCCTTTCCTCACGCCATGGCCGCAGTCCTGTGTTAGCCCAGGGAGACCACCCGTAAGGGGGATAAAAACACAGACAGCACATACAAGAAACAATACATATGTTTCCCAGGCTCCTCTCTTCTTTTGGCTGCCACTTGGCAGCTTTCACTTGTTATCCACCCCGGCAACACAGTGCATAAACAAGTTTGCTTCTCAACGGAAGGAGGCCATCCATGTTGTCAATATGCAAATTCAGCCACTTTCAAGCCAACTGGAGCCAGAGATACACTCTTTCTGCTTTTCAACCTGAACAAGAAAACCCCAGCAAGCTGGAGCATGCAAAAATTGCTACAAAACTCAGTTTTGCTCCTCTCCACGGAAATCTTTAGTAAAAGGCGAAAGATTTATGCGTTCTGAAGAGAAACCAGAGTACTAAGGGACAAACTCTTCCTCCTTTCCTCACGCCATGGCCGCAGCCCTGTGTTAGCCCAGGGAGACCACCCGTAAGGGGGATAAAAACACAGACAGCACATACAAGAAACAATACATATGTTTCCCAGGCTCCTCTCTTCTTTTGGCTGCCACTTGGCAGCTTTCACTTGTTATCCACCCCGGCAACACAGTGCATAAACAAGTTTGCTTCTCAACGGAAGGAGGCCATCCATGTTGTCAATATGCAAATTCAGCCACTTTCAAGCCAACTGGAGCCAGAAATACACTCTCTGCTTTTCAACCTGAACAAGAAAACCCCAGCAAGCTGGAGCATGCAGAAATTGCTACAAAACTCAGTTTTGCTCCTCTCCACGGAAATCTTTAGTAAAAGGCGAAAGATTTATGCGTTCTGAAGAGAAACCAGAGTACTAAGGGACAAACTCTTCCTCCTTTCCTCACGCCATGGCCGCAGTCCTGTGTTAGCCCAGGGAGACCACCCGTAAGGGGGATAAAAACACAGACAGCACATACAAGAAACAATACATATGTTACCCAGGCTCCTCTCTTCTTTTGGCTGCCACTTGGCAGCTTTCACTTGTTATCCACCCCGGCAACACAGTGCATAAACAAGTTTGCTTCTCAACGGAAGGAGGCCATCCATGTTGTCAATATGCAAATTCAGCCACTTTCAAGCCAACTGGAGCCAGAAATACACTCTTTCTGCTTTTCAACCTGAACAAGAAAACCCCAGCAAGCTGGAGCATGCAAAAATTGCTACAAAACTCAGTTTTGCTCCTCTCCACGGAAATCTTTAGTAAAAGGCGAAAGATTTATGCGTTCTGAAGAGAAACCAGAGTACTAAGGGACAAACTCTTCCTCCTTTCCTCACGCCATGGCCGCAGTCCTGTGTTAGCCCAGGGAGACCACCCGTAAGGGGGATAAAAACACAGACAGCACATACAAGAAACAATACATATGTTTCCCAGGCTCCTCTCTTCTTTTGGCTGCCACTTGGCAGCTTTCACTTGTTATCCACCCCGGCAACACAGTGCATAAACAAGTTTGCTTCTCAACGGAAGGAGGCCATCCATGTTGTCAATATGCAAATTCAGCC
>NW_027463157.1:0-37058 GCF_050947455.1 Rhinoderma darwinii
GATAACGCCCCCGCCACACTTCAGAATAATGCCCCCGCCACACTGCAGGATAATGCCCTCTGTCAGCAGGATAACGCCCCTGCCACACTACAGGTTAGTGCCCCCGCAACACTGCAGGATAATGCCCCTGCTACTCTGCAGGATAACGCCCCAGACATACAGCAAGATAACGCCCCCGACACACTGCAGGATTATGCCCCCACTACACTGCAGGATAATGCCCCCGCCACACTGCAGGATAATGCCTCCCACACTGCAGCATAATGCCCCCCACACTGCAGGATAATGCCCACACACACACACACTGCAAGATAATGCCCCCGCCACACTGCAGGATAGTGCCCCTGCTACACTGCAGGATAATGCCCCCGCCACACTGCAGGATAATGCCCCCGCCACACTGCAGGATAATGCCTCCCACACTGCAGCATAATGCCCCCCACACTGCAGGATAATGCCCACACACACACACACTGCAAGATAATGCCCCCGCCACACTGCAGGATAGTGCCCCTGCTACACTGCAGGATAATGCCCCCGCCACACTGCAGGATAATGCCCCACCCACACTGCAGGAGAATTCCTTCACCACACTGCAGGATAATACCCCGCCAAACTGCAGGATAATGCCCCACCACACTGCAGAATAATGCCCCCGCCACACTGCAGGATAATGCCCCCGCCACACTGCAGGAAAATTCCCCCGCCACGCTATAGGATAATGCCCCTGCCACACTGCAGGATAATGCCGCCGCCACACTGCAGGATAATGCCCCTGCCACACTGCAGGATAATGCCCCCCGCCACACTGCAGGATAATGCCCCCGCCACACTGCAGGATAATGCCCCCGCCACACTGCAGGAAACCGCCCCCACCACACTTCAGAATAATGCCCCCGCCACACTGCAGGATAATGCCCTCTGTCAGCAGGATAATGCCCCCACCACACTGCAGGATAATGCTCCCCACACTGCAGGATAATGCCCCCGCCACACTGCGGGATATTGCCCCTTCCACACTGCAGGATAATGCCCCCACCACACTGCAGGATAATGCCCCCGCCACCCTGCAGGATAATGCCTCCCACACTGCAGGATAATGCCCCCCACACTGCAGGATAATGCCTACACACACACTGCAAGATAATGCCCCCCCACACTGCAGGATAGTGCCCTTCCACACTACAGGATAATACCCCTGCCACACTGCAGGATAATGCCCCCGCCACACTGCAGGATAATGCCCCCGCCACCCTGCAGGATAATGCCTCCCACACTGCAGGATAATGCCCCTCACACTGCAGGATAATGCCTACACACACACTGCAAGATAATGCCCCCCCACACTGCAGGATAGTGCCCTTCCACACTACAGGATAATACCCCTGCCACACTGCAGGATAATGCCCCCCCGTCACACTGCAGGATAACGCCCCGTCACACTGCAGGATAATGCCCCCGCCACACTGCAGGATAATGCCCCGCCACACTGCAGGATAATGCCCCTGCCACACTGCAGGATAATTCCCCCGTCACACTGCAGGATAATGCCCCCGTCACACTGCAGGATAATGCCCCCACCACACTGCAGCATAATGCCCCCGCCACACTGCAGGATAATGCCCCCGCCACACTGCAGGATAATGCCTCCCACACTGCAGCATAATGCCCCCCACACTGCAGGATAATGCCCACACACACACACTGCAAGATAATGCCCCGCCACACTGCAGGATAGTGCCCCTGCTACACTGCAGGATAATGCCCCCCACCACACTGCAGTATAATGCCCCACCACACTGCAGGATAATGCCCCACCACACTGCAGGATAATGCCCCCACCACACTGCATGATAATGCCCCACCACACTGCAGGATAATGCCCCCACCACACTGCAGGCTAATGCCCCCCGTCACACTGCAGGATAATCCCAGTCACACTGCAGGATAATGCCCCCGCCACACTGCAGGATAATGCCCCGCCACACTGCAGGATAATGCCCCCGCCACACTGCAGGATAACGCCCCCGCCACACTGCAGGATAATGACCCGACACACTGCAGGATAACGCCCCCGCCACACTTCATAATAATCCCCTTGCTGCACTGCAGGATAATTAGCTCTGTCAGCAGGATAATGCCCCCGCCACACTGCAGGATAATGCTCCTGCTACACTGCAGGATAACGCCCCCGCCACACTGCCCCCGCCACACTGCAGGATAATGCCCCCGCCATAGTGCAGGATAATGCCCCCGCCACAATGCAGGATAACGCCTCCGCTACACTGCAGGATGATGCCCCCTCTACAATGTAGGATAATGCCCCCACCACACTGCAGGATAATGCCCCTGCCACACTGCAGGATAATGCCCCCGCCACACTTCAGGATAATGCCCTCTGTCAGCAGGATAATGCCCCCCCCCCACACTGCAGGATAACGCCTCCGCTACACTGCAGGATGATGCCCCCTCTACAATGTAGGATAATGCCCCCGCCACACTGCAGGATAATGCCCCTGCCACACTTCAGAATAATGCCCCCACCACACTTCAGAATAATGTCCCCTGCTACACTGCAAGATAATGCCCCCGCCACACTGCAGGAGAATTCCCCCGCCACACTGCAGGATAATGCCCCCGCCACACTGCAGGCTAATTCCCCCGCCACACTGCAGTATAATGCCCCACCACACTGCAGGATAATGCCCCACCACACTGCAGGATAATGCCCCCACCACACTGCATGATAATGCCCCACCACACTGCAGGATAATGCCCCAACCACACTGCAGGATAATGCCCCCCGTCACACTGCAGGATAATCCCCCGTCACACTGCAGGATAATGCCCCCGCCACACTGCAGGATAATGCCCCGCCACACTGCAGGATAATGCCCCGCCACACTGCAGGATAATGCCCCCGCCACACTGCAGGATAATGCCCCCGCCACATTGCAGGATAACGCCCCCGCCACACTGCAGGATAATGACCCGCCACACTGCAGGATAACGCCCCCGCCACACTTCAGAATAATCCCCTTGCTGCACTGCAGGATAATTCGCTCTGTCAGCAGGATAATGCCCCCGCCACACTGCAGGATGATAGCCCCCACCACACTGCAGGATAACGCCCCCGCCACACTGCAGGATAACGCCTCCGCTACACTGCAGGATGATGCCCCCTCTACAATGTAGGATAATGCCCCCGCCACACTTCAGGATAATGCCCCCGCCACACTTCAGGATAATGCCCCCACCACACTTCAGGATAATGCCCCCGCCACACTTTAGGATAATGCCCCCGCCACACTTCAGAATAATGCCTCCGCCACACTTCAGAATAATGCCCCCTCCCACACTGCAGGATAATACCCCGCCACACTGCAGGAGAATTCCCCCGCCACATCAGGATGATAGCCCCCACCACACTGCAGGATGATAGCCCCCGCCACACTGCAGGAGAATTCCCCTGCCACACTGCAGGATAATGCCCCCGCCATACTGCAGGATAATTCCCCCGCCACACTGCAGGATAATGCCCCCGCCACACTGCAGGATAATGCCCCTTGCCACACTGCAGGATAATGCTCCCACGACAATGCAGGATAACGCCCATGCCACACTTCAGAATAATGCCCCCGACACACTGCAGGATAATGCCCTCTGTCAGCAGGATAATGCCCCCGCGACACTGCAGGATAATGCCCCCGCCACACTGCAGGATAATGCCCTCTGTCAGCAGGATAATGCCCCCGCCACACTGCAGGATAATGCCCCCCACACTGCAGGATAATGCCCCCGCCACACTGCAGGATAATGCCCCGCCACACTGCAAGATAATGCCCCCACCACACTGCAGGATAATGCCCCCGCAACACTGCAGGATAATGCCCCCTCCACACGGCAGGATAATGCCCCCGCCACACTGCAGGATAATGCCCCGCCACACTGCAGGATAATGCCCCGCCACACTGCAGGATAACGCCCCCGCCACACTGCAGGATAATGCCCCCGTCACACTGCAGGATAATGCCCCGCCACACTGCAGGATAATGTCCCCGCCACACTGCAGGATAATGCCCCCCGCCACACTGCAGGATAATGCCCCCCCACACTGCAGGATAATGCCCCTGCTACACTGCTGGAAAATGCCCCTGCTACACTGCAGGATAATGCCCCCCCTACACTGCAGGATAATTCCCCACCACACTGCAGGATAATGCCCCCGCCACACTGCAGGATAATGCCCCCCACACTGCAGGATAATGCCCCCGCCACACTGCGGGATATTGCCCCTTCCACACTGCAGGATAATGCCCCCACCACACTGCAGGATAATGCCCCCGCCACACTGCAGGATAATGCCTCCCACTCTGCAGGATAATGCCCCCCACACTGCAGGATAATGCCCACACACACACTGCAAGATAATGCCCCCACCACACTGCAGGATAGTGCCCTTCCACACTACAGGATAATACCCCTGCCACACTGCAGGATAATGCCCCCCCCGTCACACTGCAGGATAATGCCCCGTCACACTGCAGGATAATGCCCCACCACACTGCGGTATAATGCCCCTGCCACACTGCGGGATAATGCCCCTGCCACTCTGCGGGATAAAGCCCCATCACACTGCAGGATAATGCCCCCGTCACACTGCAGGACAAAGCCCCCGCCATACTGCAGGATAATGCCCCCGCCACACTGCAGGATAATGCCCCCATCACACTTCAGGACAATGCCCCCGCCGAACTGCAGGACAATGCCCCCGCCGAACTGCAGGACAATTCCCCCGCCACACTGCAGGAGAATTCCCCCGCCACACTGCAGGATAATGCCCCCGTCACACTGCAGGATAATTCCCCCGCCACACTGCAGGATAATGCCCCCGCCACACTGCAGGATAATGCCCCCCCCCACATTGCAGGATAATGCCCCCGGCACACTGCAGGATAACGCCCCTGCCACACTATAGAATAAAGCCCCCGCCACACTTCAGAATAAAGCCCCCGCCACACTGCAGGATAATGCCCTCTGTCAGCAGGATAATGTCCCCGCCACACTGCAGGATAATGCCCCTGCTACACTGCAGGATAACGCCCCTGCCACACTTCAGAATAATGCCCCCGCCACACTGCAGGATAACACCCCTGCCACACTTCAGAATAATGCCCTCTGTCAGCAGGATAACGCCCCTGCCACACTGCAGGATAATGCCCCCGCCACACTGCAGGATAACACCCCTGCCACACTTCAGAATAATGCCCTCTGTCAGCAGGATAATGCCCCCGCCACACTGCAGGATAACGCCCCCCCACACCGCAGGATAATGCCACCGCCACAGTGCAGGTTAATGCCCCCCCGCCACACTGCAAGATAAAGCTCCCGCGACACTGCAGGATAATGCCCCCGCCACACTACAGGATAACGCCCCCGCCACACTTCAGAATAATGCCCCCGCCACACTGCAGGATAATGCCCTCTGTCAGCAGGATAACGCCCCTGCCACACTACAGGTTAATGCCCCCGCAACACTGCAGGATAATGCCCCTGCTACTCTGCAGGATAACGCCCCAGACATACAGCAAGATAACGCCCCCGACACACTGCAGGATTATGCCCCCACTACACTGCAGGATAATGCCCCCGCCACATTGCAGGATACTGCCCCGCCACACTGCAGGATAATGCCCCCGCCACACTGCAGGATAACACCCCTGCCGCACTTCAGAATAATTCCCCCGCCACACTGCAGGATAATGCCCTCTGTCAGCAGGATAATGCCCCCGCCACACTGCAGAATAATGCCCCCCACACTGCAGGATAATGCCACCGCCACACTGCAGGTTAATGCCCCCGCCACACTGCAAGATAAAGCTCCCGCCAAACTGCAGGATAATGCCCCCGCCACACTGCAGGATCAAGCCCCAGCCACACTGCAGGATAATGCCCCCGCAAAACACTGCAGGATAATGCCCCCACCACACTGCAGGATAATGCCCCCACCACACTGCAGGATATTTCCCCTGCCACACTGCGGGATAATGCCCCGTCACACGGCAGGATAATGCCCCCATCACACTGCAGGACAAAGCCCCCCCACCACACTGCAGGATAATGCCCCCGCCACACTGCAGGATAATGCCCCCGCCACACTGCAGGATAATGCCCCACCCACACTGCAGGAGAATTCCTTCACCACACTGCAGGATAATACCCCGCCACATTGCAGGATAATGCCCCACCACACTGCAGAATAATGCCCCCACCACACTGCAGGATAATGCCCCCGCCACACTGCAGGAAAATTCCCCCGCCACGCTATAGGATAATGCCGCCGCCACACTGCAGGATAATGCCCCTGCCACACTGCAGGATAATGCCCCCCGCCACACTGCAGGATAATGCCCCTGCCACACTGCAGGATAATGCCCCCGCCACACTGCAGGAAACCACCCCCACCACACTTCAGAATAATGCCCCCGCCACACTGCAGGATAATGCCCTCTGTCAGCAGGATAATGCCCCCACCACACTGCAGGATAATGCTCCCCACACTGCAGGATAATGCCCCCGCCATTCTGCGGGATATTGCCCCTTCCACACTGCAGGATAATGCCCCCGCCACACTGCAGGATAATGCCCCCGCCACACTGCAGGATAATGCCTCCCACACTGCAGGATAATGCCCCCCACACTGCAGGATAATGCCTACACACACACACTGCAAGATAATGCCCACACCACACTGCAGGATAGTGCCCTTCCACACTACAGGATAATACCCCTGCCACACTGCAGGATAATGCCCCCCCGTCACACTGCAGGATAATGCCCCGTCACACTGCAGGATAATGCCCCCGCCACACTGCAGGATAATGCCCCGCCACACTGCAGGATAATGCCCCTGCCACACTGCAGGATAATTCCCCCGTCACACTGCAGGATAATGCCCCCGTCACACTGCAGGATAATGCCCCCACCACACTGCAGCATAATGCCCCCGCCACACTGCAGGATAATGCCCCCGCCACACTGCAGGATAATGCCTCCCACACTGCAGCATAATGCCCCCCACACTGCAGGATAATGCCCACACACACACACTGCAAGATAATGCCCCCGCCACACTGCAGGATAGTGCCCCTGCTACACTGCAGGATAATACCCCGCCAAACTGCAGGATAATGCCCCACCACACTGCAGAATAATGCCCCCGCCACACTGCAGGATAATGCCCCCGCCACACTGCAGGAAAATTCCCCCGCCACGCTATAGGATAATGCCCCTGCCACACTGCAGGATAATGCCGCCGCCACACTGCAGGATAATGCCCCTGCCACACTGCAGGATAATGCCCCCCGCCACACTGCAGGATAATGCCCCCGCCACACTGCAGGATAATGCCCCCGCCACACTGCAGGAAACCGCCCCCACCACACTTCAGAATAATGCCCCCGCCACACTGCAGGATAATGCCCTCTGTCAGCAGGATAATGCCCCCACCACACTGCAGGATAATGCTCCCCACACTGCAGGATAATGCCCCCGCCACACTGCGGGATATTGCCCCTTCCACACTGCAGGATAATGCCCCCGCCACACTGCAGGATAATGCCCCCGCCACCCTGCAGGATAATGCCTCCCACACTGCAGGATAATGCCCCCCACACTGCAGGATAATGCCTACACACACACTGCAAGATAATGCCCCCCCCCCACTGCAGGATAGTGCCCTTCCACACTACAGGATAATACCCCTGCCACACTGCAGGATAATGCCCCCCCGTCACACTGCAGGATAACGCCCCGTCACACTGCAGGATAATGCCCCCGCCACACTGCAGGATAATGCCCCGCCACACTGCAGGATAATGCCCCTGCCACACTGCAGGATAATTCCCCCGTCACACTGCAGGATAATGCCCCCACCACACTGCAGCATAATGCCCCCGCCACACTGCAGGATAATGCCCCCGCCACACTGCAGGATAATGCCTCCCACACTGCAGCATAATGCCCCCCACACTGCAGGATAATGCCCACACACACACACTGCAAGATAATGCCCCCGCCACACTGCAGGATAGTGCCCCTGCTACACTGCAGGATAATGCCCCCCACCAAACTGCAGTATAATGCCCCACCACACTGCAGGATAATGCCCCACCACACTGCAGGATAATGCCCCCACCACACTGCATGATAATGCCCCACCACACTGCAGGATAATGCCCCCACCACACTGCAGGCTAATGCCCCCCGTCACACTGCAGGATAATCCCAGTCACACTGCAGGATAATGCCCCCGCCACACTGCAGGATAATGCCCCGCCACACTGCAGGATAATGCCCCCGCCACACTGCAGGATAACGCCCCCGCCACACTGCAGGATAATGACCCGCCACACTGCAGGATAACGCCCCCGCCACACTTCATAATAATCCCCTTGCTGCACTGCAGGATAATTCGCTCTGTCAGCAGGATAATGCCCCCGCCACACTGCAGGATAATGCTCCTGCTACACTGCAGGATAACGCCCCCGCCACACTGCCCCCGCCACACTGCAGGATAATGCCCCCGCCATATTGCAGGATAATGCCCCCGCCACAATGCAGGATAACGCCTCCGCTACACTGCAGGATGATGCCCCCTCTACAATGTAGGATAATGCCCCCACCACACTGCAGGATAATGCCCCTGCCACACTGCAGGATAATGCCCCCGCCACACTTCAGGATAATGCCCTCTGTCAGCAGGATAATGCCCCCCCCCCACACTGCAGGATAATGCCCCTGCTACACTGCAGGATAATGCCCCCGCCATATTGCAGGATAATGCCCCCGCCACAATGCAGGATAACGCCTCCGCTACACTGCAGGATGATGCCCCCTCTACAATGTAGGATAATGCCCCCACCACACTGCAGGATAATGCCCCTGCCACACTGCAGGATAATGCCCCCGCCACACTTCAGGATAATGCCCTCTGTCAGCAGGATAATGCCCCCCCCCACACTGCAGGATAATGCCCCTGCTACACTGCAGGATAATCCCCCCCCCACACTGCAGGATAACGCCTCCGCTACACTGCAGGATGATGCCCCCTCTACAATGTAGGATAATGCCCCCGCCACACTGCAGGATAATGCCCCTGCCACACTTCAGAATAATGCCCCCACCACACTTCAGAATAATGTCCCCTGCTACACTGCAAGATAATGCCCCCGCCACACTGCAGGAGAATTCCCCCGCCACACTGCAGGATAATGCCCCCGCCACACTGCAGGATAATTCCCCCGCCACACTGCAGTATAATGCCCCACCACACTGCAGGATAATGCCCCACCACACTGCAGGATAATGCCCCCACCACACTGCATGATAATGCCCCACCACACTGCAGGATAATGCCCCAACCACACTGCAGGATAATGACCCCCGTCACACTGCAGGATAATCCCCCGTCACACTGCAGGATAATGCCCCCGCCACACTGCAGGATAATGCCCCGCCACACTGCAGGATAATGCCCCGCCACACTGCAGGATAATGCCCCCGCCACACTGCAGGATAATGCCCCCGCCACATTGCAGGATAACGCCCCCGCCACACTGCAGGATAATGACCCGCCACACTGCAGGATAACGCCCCCGCCACACTTCAGAATAATCCCCTTGCTGCACTGCAGGATAATTCGCTCTGTCAGCAGGATAATGCCCCCGCCACACTGCAGGATGATAGCCCCCACCACACTGCAGGATAACGCCCCCGCCACACTGCAGGATAACGCCTCCGCTACACTGCAGGATGATGCCCCCTCTACAATGTAGGATAATGCCCCCGCCACACTTCAGGATAATGCCCCCGCAACACTTCAGGATAATGCCCCCACCACACTTCAGGATAATGCCCCCACCACACTTCAGGATAATGCCCCCTCCCACACTGCAGGATAATACCCCGCCACACTGCAGGAGAATTCCCCCACCACATCAGGATGATAGCCCCCACCACACTGCAGGATGATAGCCCCCACCACACTGCAGGAGAATTCCCCTGCCACACTGCAGGATAATGCCCCCGCCATACTGCAGGATAATTCCCCCGCCACACTGCAGGATAATGCCCCCGCCACACTGCAGGATAATGCCCCTTGCCACACTGCAGGATAATGCTCCCACGACAATGCAGGATAACGCCCATGCCACACTTCAGAATAATGCCCCCGACACACTGCAGGATAATGCCCTCTGTCAGCAGGATAATGCCCCCGCGACACTGCAGGATAATGCCCCCGCCACACTGCAGGATAATGCCCTCTGTCAGCAGGATAATGCCCCCGCCACACTGCAGGATAATGCCCCCCACACTGCAGGATAATGCCCCCACCACACTGCAGGATAATGCCCCGCCACACTGCAAGATAATGCCCCCGCCACACTGCAGGATAATGCCCCCGCCACACTGCAGGATAATGCCCCCTCCACACTGCAGGATAATGCCCCCGCCACACTGCAGGATAATGCCCCGCCACACTGCAGGATAATGCCCCGCCACACTGCAGGATAACGCCCCCGCCACACTGCAGGATAATGCCCCCGTCACACTGCAGGATAATGCCCCGCCACACTGCAGGATAATGTCCCCGCCACACTGCAGGATAATGCCCCGCCACACTGCAGGATAACGCCCCCCGCCACACTGCAGGATAATGCCCCCGCCACACTGCAGGATAACACCCCCCCCACACTGCATGATAATGCCCCTGCTACACTGCTGGATAATGCCCCCCCTACACTGCAGGATAATTCCCCACCACACTGCAGGATAATGCCCCCGCCACACTGCAGGATAATGCCCCCCACACTGCAGGATAATGCCCCCGCCACACTGCGGGATATTGCCCCTTCCACACTGCAGGATAATGCCCCCGCCACACTGCAGGATAATGCCCCCGCCACACTGCAGGATAATGCCTCCCACTCTGCAGGATAATGCCCCCCACACTGCAGGATAATGCCCACACACACACTGCAATATAATGCCCCCACCACACTGCAGGATAGTGCCCTTCCACACTACAGGATAATACCCCTGCCACACTGCAGGATAATGCCCCCCCCCGTCACACTGCAGGATAATGCCCCGTCACACTGCAGGATAATGCCCCACCACACTGCGGTATAATGCCCCTGCCACACTGCGGGATAATGCCCCTGCCACTCTGCGGGATAAAGCCCCCGTCACACTGCAGGATAATGCCCCCGTCACACTGCAGGACAAAGCCCCCGCCATACTGCAGGATAATGCCCCCGCCACACTGCAGGATAATGCCCCCATCACACTTCAGGACAATGCCCCCGCCGAACTGCAGGACAATGCCCCCGCCGAACTGCAGGACAATTCCCCCGCCACACTGCAGGAGAATTCCCCCGCCACACTGCAGGATAATGCCCCCGTCACACTGCAGGATAATTCCCCCGCCACACTGCAGGATAATGCCCCCGCCACACTGCAGGATAATGCCCCCCCACACATTGCAGGATAATGCCCCCGGCACACTGCAGGATAACGCCCCTGCCACACTTCAGAATAAAGCCCCCGCCACACTTCAGAATAAAGCCCCCGCCACACTGCAGGATAATGCCCTCTGTCAGCAGGATAATGTCCCCGCCACACTGCAGGATAATGCCCCTGCTACACTGCAGGATAACGCCCCTGCCACACTTCAGAATAATGCCACCGCCACACTGCAGGATAACACCCCTGGCACACTTCAGAATAATGCCCTCTGTCAGCAGGATAACGCCCCTGCCACACTGCAGGATAATGCCCCCGCCACACTGCAGGATAACACCCCTGCCACACTTCAGAATAATGCCCTCTGTCAGCAGGATAATGCCCCCGCCACACTGCAGGATAACGCCCCCCCACACCGCAGGATAATGCCCCCGCCACACTACAGGATAACGCCCCCGCCACACTTCAGAATAATGCCCCCGCCACAGTGCAGGTTAATGCCCCCCCCGCCACACTGCAAGATAAAGCTCCCGCGACACTGCAGGATAATGCCCCCGCCACACTACAGGATAACGCCCCCGCCACACTTCAGAATAATGCCCCCGCCACACTGCAGGATAATGCCCTCTGTCAGCAGGATAACGCCCCTGCCACACTACAGGTTAATGCCCCCGCAACACTGCAGGATAATGCCCCTGCTACTCTGCAGGATAACGCCCCAGACATACAGCAAGATAACGCCCCCGACACACTGCAGGATTATGCCCCCACTACACTGCAGGATAATGCCCCCGCCACATTGCAGGATACTGCCCCGCCACACTGCAGGATAATGCCCCCGCCACACTGCAGGATAACACCCCTGCCGCACTTCAGAATAATGCCCCCGCCACACTACAGGATAATGCCCTCTGTCAGCAGGATAATGCCCCCGCCACACTGCAGAATAATGCCCCCCCACACTGCAGGATAATGCCACCGCCACACTGCAGGTTAATGCCCCCGCCACACTGCAAGATAAAGCTCCCGCCAAACTGCAGGATAACGCCCCCGCCACACTGCAGGATCAAGCCCCAGCCACACTGCAGGATAATGCCCCCGCAAAACACTGCAGGATAATGCCCCCACCACACTGCAGGATAATGCCCCCACCACACTGCAGGATATTTCCCCTGCCACACTGCGGGATAATGCCCCGTCACACGGCAGGATAATGCCCCCTTCACACTGCAGGACAAAGCCCCCCACCACACTGCAGGATAATGCCCCCGCCACACTGCAGGATAACACCCCTGCCACACTTCAGAATAATGCCCTCTGTCAGCAGGATAATGCCCCCGCCACACTGCAGTATAACGCCCCCCCCACACCGCAGGATAATGCCACCGCCACAGTGCAGGTTAATGCCCCCCCGCCACACTGCAAGATAAAGCTCCCGCGACACTGCAGGATAATGCCCCCAACACACTACAGGATAACGCCCCCGCCACACTTCAGAATAATGCCCCCGCCACACTGCAGGATAATGCCCTCTGTCAGCAGGATAACGCCCCTGCCACACTACAGGTTAGTGCCCCCGCAACACTGCAGGATAATGCCCCTGCTACTCTGCAGGATAACGCCCCAGACATACAGCAAGATAACGCCCCCGACACACTGCAGGATTATGCCCCCACTACACTGCAGGATAATGCCCCCGCCACACTGCAGGATAATGCCTCCCACACTGCAGCATAATGCCCCCCACACTGCAGGATAATGCCCACACACACACACACTGCAAGATAATGCCCCCGCCACACTGCAGGATAGTGCCCCTGCTACACTGCAGGATAATGCCCCCGCCACACTGCAGGATAATGCCCCCGCCACACTGCAGGATAATGCCTCCCACACTGCAGCATAATGCCCCCCACACTGCAGGATAATGCCCACACACACACACACTGCAAGATAATGCCCCCGCCACACTGCAGGATAGTGCCCCTGCTACACTGCAGGATAATGCCCCCGCCACACTGCAGGATAATGCCCCACCCACACTGCAGGAGAATTCCTTCACCACACTGCAGGATAATACCCCGCCAAACTGCAGGATAATGCCCCACCACACTGCAGAATAATGCCCCCGCCACACTGCAGGATAATGCCCCCGCCACACTGCAGGAAAATTCCCCCGCCACGCTATAGGATAATGCCCCTGCCACACTGCAGGATAATGCCGCCGCCACACTGCAGGATAATGCCCCTGCCACACTGCAGGATAATGCCCCCCGCCACACTGCAGGATAATGCCCCCGCCACACTGCAGGATAATGCCCCCGCCACACTGCAGGAAACCGCCCCCACCACACTTCAGAATAATGCCCCCGCCACACTGCAGGATAATGCCCTCTGTCAGCAGGATAATGCCCCCACCACACTGCAGGATAATGCTCCCCACACTGCAGGATAATGCCCCCGCCACACTGCGGGATATTGCCCCTTCCACACTGCAGGATAATGCCCCCACCACACTGCAGGATAATGCCCCCGCCACCCTGCAGGATAATGCCTCCCACACTGCAGGATAATGCCCCCCACACTGCAGGATAATGCCTACACACACACTGCAAGATAATGCCCCCCCACACTGCAGGATAGTGCCCTTCCACACTACAGGATAATACCCCTGCCACACTGCAGGATAATGCCCCCGCCACACTGCAGGATAATGCCCCCGCCACCCTGCAGGATAATGCCTCCCACACTGCAGGATAATGCCCCTCACACTGCAGGATAATGCCTACACACACACTGCAAGATAATGCCCCCCCACACTGCAGGATAGTGCCCTTCCACACTACAGGATAATACCCCTGCCACACTGCAGGATAATGCCCCCCCGTCACACTGCAGGATAACGCCCCGTCACACTGCAGGATAATGCCCCCGCCACACTGCAGGATAATGCCCCGCCACACTGCAGGATAATGCCCCTGCCACACTGCAGGATAATTCCCCCGTCACACTGCAGGATAATGCCCCCGTCACACTGCAGGATAATGCCCCCACCACACTGCAGCATAATGCCCCCGCCACACTGCAGGATAATGCCCCCGCCACACTGCAGGATAATGCCTCCCACACTGCAGCATAATGCCCCCCACACTGCAGGATAATGCCCACACACACACACTGCAAGATAATGCCCCCGCCACACTGCAGGATAGTGCCCCTGCTACACTGCAGGATAATGCCCCCCACCACACTGCAGTATAATGCCCCACCACACTGCAGGATAATGCCCCACCACACTGCAGGATAATGCCCCCACCACACTGCATGATAATGCCCCACCACACTGCAGGATAATGCCCCCACCACACTGCAGGCTAATGCCCCCCGTCACACTGCAGGATAATCCCAGTCACACTGCAGGATAATGCCCCCGCCACACTGCAGGATAATGCCCCGCCACACTGCAGGATAATGCCCCCGCCACACTGCAGGATAACGCCCCCGCCACACTGCAGGATAATGACCCGACACACTGCAGGATAACGCCCCCGCCACACTTCATAATAATCCCCTTGCTGCACTGCAGGATAATTAGCTCTGTCAGCAGGATAATGCCCCCGCCACACTGCAGGATAATGCTCCTGCTACACTGCAGGATAACGCCCCCGCCACACTGCCCCCGCCACACTGCAGGATAATGCCCCCGCCATAGTGCAGGATAATGCCCCCGCCACAATGCAGGATAACGCCTCCGCTACACTGCAGGATGATGCCCCCTCTACAATGTAGGATAATGCCCCCACCACACTGCAGGATAATGCCCCTGCCACACTGCAGGATAATGCCCCCGCCACACTTCAGGATAATGCCCTCTGTCAGCAGGATAATGCCCCCCCCCCACACTGCAGGATAACGCCTCCGCTACACTGCAGGATGATGCCCCCTCTACAATGTAGGATAATGCCCCCGCCACACTGCAGGATAATGCCCCTGCCACACTTCAGAATAATGCCCCCACCACACTTCAGAATAATGTCCCCTGCTACACTGCAAGATAATGCCCCCGCCACACTGCAGGATAATGCCCCCGCCACACTGCAGGCTAATTCCCCCGCCACACTGCAGTATAATGCCCCACCACACTGCAGGATAATGCCCCACCACACTGCAGGATAATGCCCCCACCACACTGCATGATAATGCCCCACCACACTGCAGGATAATGCCCCAACCACACTGCAGGATAATGCCCCCCGTCACACTGCAGGATAATCCCCCGTCACACTGCAGGATAATGCCCCCGCCACACTGCAGGATAATGCCCCGCCACACTGCAGGATAATGCCCCGCCACACTGCAGGATAATGCCCCCGCCACACTGCAGGATAATGCCCCCGCCACATTGCAGGATAACGCCCCCGCCACACTGCAGGATAATGACCCGCCACACTGCAGGATAACGCCCCCGCCACACTTCAGAATAATCCCCTTGCTGCACTGCAGGATAATTCGCTCTGTCAGCAGGATAATGCCCCCGCCACACTGCAGGATGATAGCCCCCACCACACTGCAGGATAACGCCCCCGCCACACTGCAGGATAACGCCTCCGCTACACTGCAGGATGATGCCCCCTCTACAATGTAGGATAATGGCCCCGCCACACTTCAGGATAATGCCCCCGCCACACTTCAGGATAATGCCCCCACCACACTTCAGGATAATGCCCCCGCCACACTTCAGGATAATGCCCCCGCCACACTTCAGGATAATGCCCCCACCACACTTCAGGATAATGCCCCCGCCACACTTCAGGATAATGCCCCCTCCACACTTCAGGATAATGCCCCCACCACACTTCAGGATAATGCCCCCGCCACACTTTAGGATAATGCCCCCGCCACACTTCAGAATAATGCCTCCGCCACACTTCAGAATAATGCCCCCTCCCACACTGCAGGATAATACCCCGCCACACTGCAGGAGAATTCCCCCGCCACATCAGGATGATAGCCCCCACCACACTGCAGGATGATAGCCCCCGCCACACTGCAGGAGAATTCCCCTGCCACACTGCAGGATAATGCCCCCGCCATACTGCAGGATAATTCCCCCGCCACACTGCAGGATAATGCCCCCGCCACACTGCAGGATAATGCCCCTTGCCACACTGCAGGATAATGCTCCCACGACAATGCAGGATAACGCCCATGCCACACTTCAGAATAATGCCCCCGACACACTGCAGGATAATGCCCTCTGTCAGCAGGATAATGCCCCCGCGACACTGCAGGATAATGCCCCCGCCACACTGCAGGATAATGCCCTCTGTCAGCAGGATAATGCCCCCGCCACACTGCAGGATAATGCCCCCCACACTGCAGGATAATGCCCCCGCCACACTGCAGGATAATGCCCCGCCACACTGCAAGATAATGCCCCCGCCACACTGCAGGATAATGCCCCCGCCACACTGCAGGATAATGCCCCCTCCACACTGCAGGATAATGCCCCCGCCACACTGCAGGATAATGCCCCGCCACACTGCAGGATAATGCCCCGCCACACTGCAGGATAACGCCCCCGCCACACTGCAGGATAATGCCCCCGTCACACTGCAGGATAATGCCCCGCCACACTGCAGGATAATGTCCCCGCCACACTGCAGGATAATGCCCCGCCACACTGCAGGATAACGCCCCCCGCCACACTGCAGGATAATGCCCCCGCCACACTGCAGGATAACACCCCCCCCCCCACACTGCAGGATAATGCCCCTGCTACACTGCTGGAAAATGCCCCTGCTACACTGCAGGATAATGCCCCCCTACACTGCAGGATAATTCCCCACCACACTGCAGGATAATGCCCCCGCCACACTGCAGGATAATGCCCCCCACACTGCAGGATAATGCCCCCGCCACACTGCGGGATATTGCCCCTTCCACACTGCAGGATAATGCCCCCGCCACACTGCAGGATAATGCCCCCGCCACACTGCAGGATAATGCCTCCCACTCTGCAGGATAATGCCCCCCACACTGCAGGATAATGCCCACACACACACTGCAAGATAATGCCCCCACCACACTGCAGGATAGTGCCCTTCCACACTACAGGATAATACCCCTGCCACACTGCAGGATAATGCCCCCCCCCGTCACACTGCAGGATAATGCCCCATCACACTGCAGGATAATGCCCCACCACACTGCGGTATAATGCCCCTGCCACACTGCGGGATAATGCCCCTGCCACTCTGCGGGATAAAGCCTCCGTCACACTGCAGGATAATGCCCCCGTCACACTGCAGGACAAAGCCCCCGCCATACTGCAGGATAATGCCCCCGCCACACTGCAGGATAATGCCCCCATCACACTTCAGGACAATGCCCCCGCCGAACTGCAGGACAATGCCCCCGCCGAACTGCAGGACAATTCCCCCGCCACACTGCAGGAGAATTCCCCCGCCACACTGCAGGATAATGCCCCCGTCACACTGCAGGATAATTCCCCCGCCACACTGCAGGATAATGCCCCCGCCACACTGCAGGATAATGCCCCCCCCCACATTGCAGGATAATGCCCCCGGCACACTGCAGGATAACGCCCCTGCCACACTTCAGAATAAAGCCCCCGCCACACTTCAGAATAAAGCCCCCGCCACACTGCAGGATAATGCCCTCTGTCAGCAGGATAATGTCCCCGCCACACTGCAGGATAATGCCCCTGCTACACTGCAGGATAACGCCCCTGCCACACTTCAGAATAATGCCCCCGCCACACTGCAGGATAACACCCCTGCCACACTTCAGAATAATGCCCTCTGTCAGCAGGATAACGCCCCTGCCACACTGCAGGATAATGCCCCCGCCACACTGCAGGATAACACCCCTGCCACACTTCAGAATAATGCCCTCTGTCAGCAGGATAATGCCCCCGCCACACTGCAGGATAACGCCCCCCCACACCGCAGGATAATGCCACCGCCACAGTGCAGGTTAATGCCCCCCCCGCCACACTGCAAGATAAAGCTCCCGCGACACTGCAGGATAATGCCCCCGCCACACTACAGGATAACGCCCCCGCCACACTTCAGAATAATGCCCCCGCCACACTGCAGGATAATGCCCTCTGTCAGCAGGATAACGCCCCTGCCACACTACAGGTTAATGCCCCCGCAACACTGCAGGATAATGCCCCTGCTACTCTGCAGGATAACGCCCCAGACATACAGCAAGATAACGCCCCCGACACACTGCAGGATTATGCCCCCACTACACTGCAGGATAATGCCCCCGCCACATTGCAGGATACTGCCCCGCCACACTGCAGGATAATGCCCCCGCCACACTGCAGGATAACACCCCTGCCGCACTTCAGAATAATGCCCCCGCCACACTGCAGGATAATGCCCTCTGTCAGCAGGATAATGCCCCCGCCACACTGCAGAATAATGCCCCCCCACACTGCAGGATAATGCCACCGCCACACTGCAGGTTAATGCCCCCGCCACACTGCAAGATAAAGCTCCCGCCAAACTGCAGGATAATGCCCCCGCCACACTGCAGGATCAAGCCCCAGCCACACTGCAGGATAATGCCCCCGCAAAACACTGCAGGATAATGCCCCCACCACACTGCAGGATAATGCCCCCACCACACTGCAGGATATTTCCCCTGCCACACTGCGGGATAATGCCCCGTCACACGGCAGGATAATGCCCCCTTCACACTGCAGGACAAAGCCCCCCACCACACTGCAGGATAATGCCCCCGCCACACTGCAGGATAACGCCCCCCCACACCGCAGGATAATGCCACCGCCACAGTGCAGGTTAATGCCCCCCCGCCACACTGCAAGATAAAGCTCCCGCGACACTGCAGGATAATGCCCCCGCCACACTACAGGATAACGCCCCCGCCACACTTCAGAATAATGCCCCCGCCACACTGCAGGATAATGCCCTCTGTCAGCAGGATAACGCCCCTGCCACACTACAGGTTAATGCCCCCGCAACACTGCAGGATAATGCCCCTGCTACTCTGCAGGATAACGCCCCAGACATACAGCAAGATAACGCCCCCGACACACTGCAGGATTATGCCCCCACTACACTGCAGGATAATGCCCCCGCCACATTGCAGGATACTGCCCCGCCACACTGCAGGATAATGCCCCCGCCACACTGCAGGATAACACCCCTGCCGCACTTCAGAATAATTCCCCCGCCACACTGCAGGATAATGCCCTCTGTCAGCAGGATAATGCCCCCGCCACACTGCAGAATAATGCCCCCCCACACTGCAGGATAATGCCACCGCCACACTGCAGGTTAATGCCCCCGCCACACTGCAAGATAAAGCTCCCGCCAAACTGCAGGATAATGCCCCCGCCACACTGCAGGATCAAGCCCCAGCCACACTGCAGGATAATGCCCCCGCAAAACACTGCAGGATAATGCCCCCACCACACTGCAGGATAATGCCCCCACCACACTGCAGGATATTTCCCCTGCCACACTGCGGGATAATGCCCCGTCACACGGCAGGATAATGCCCCCATCACACTGCAGGACAAAGCCCCCCACCACACTGCAGGATAATGCCCCCGCCACACTGCAGGATAATGCCCCCGCCACACTGCAGGATAATGCCCCACCCACACTGCAGGAGAATTCCTTCACCACACTGCAGGATAATACCCCGCCACATTGCAGGATAATGCCCCACCACACTGCAGAATAATGCCCCCACCACACTGCAGGATAATGCCCCCGCCACACTGCAGGAAAATTCCCCCGCCACGCTATAGGATAATGCCCCTGCCACACTGCAGGATAATGCCGCCGCCACACTGCAGGATAATGCCCCTGCCACACTGCAGGATAATGCCCCCCGCCACACTGCAGGATAATGCCCCCCGCCACACTGCAGGATAATGCCCCCGCCACACTGCAGGATAATGCCCCCGCCACACTGCAGGAAACCGCCCCCACCACACTTCAGAATAATGCCCCCGCCACACTGCAGGATAATGCCCTCTGTCAGCAGGATAATGCCCCCACCACACTGCAGGATAATGCTCCCCACACTGCAGGATAATGCCCCCGCCATTCTGCGGGATATTGCCCCTTCCACACTGCAGGATAATGCCCCCGCCACACTGCAGGATAATGCCCCCGCCACACTGCAGGATAATGCCTCCCACACTGCAGGATAATGCCCCCCACACTGCAGGATAATGCCTACACACAAACTGCAAGATAATGCCCACACCACACTGCAGGATAGTGCCCTTCCACACTACAGGATAATACCCCTGCCACACTGCAGGATAATGCCCCCCGTCACACTGCAGGATAATGCCCCGTCACACTGCAGGATAATGCCCCCGCCACACTGCAGGATAATGCCCCGCCACACTGCAGGATAATGCCCCTGCCACACTGCAGGATAATTCCCCCATCACACTGCAGGATAATGCCCCCGTCACACTGCAGGATAATGCCCCCACCACACTGCAGCATAATGCCCCCGCCACACTGCAGGATAATGCCCCCGCCACACTGCAGGATAATGCCTCCCACACTGCAGCATAATGCCCCCCACACTGCAGGATAATGCCCACACACACACACACTGCAAGATAATGCCCCCGCCACACTGCAGGATAGTGCCCCTGCTACACTGCAGGATAATGCCCCCGCCACACTGCAGGATAATGCCCCACCCACACTGCAGGAGAATTCCTTCACCACACTGCAGGATAATACCCCGCCAAACTGCAGGATAATGCCCCACCACACTGCAGAATAATGCCCCCGCCACACTGCAGGATAATGCCCCCGCCACACTGCAGGAAAATTCCCCCGCCACGCTATAGGATAATGCCCCTGCCACACTGCAGGATAATGCCGCCGCCACACTGCAGGATAATGCCCCTGCCACACTGCAGGATAATGCCCCCCGCCACACTGCAGGATAATGCCCCCGCCACACTGCAGGATAATGCCCCCGCCACACTGCAGGAAACCGCCCCCACCACACTTCAGAATAATGCCCCCGCCACACTGCAGGATAATGCCCTCTGTCAGCAGGATAATGCCCCCACCACACTGCAGGATAATGCTCCCCACACTGCAGGATAATGCCCCCGCCACACTGCGGGATATTGCCCCTTCCACACTGCAGGATAATGCCCCCGCCACACTGCAGGATAATGCCCCCGCCACCCTGCAGGATAATGCCTCCCACACTGCAGGATAATGCCCCCCACACTGCAGGATAATGCCTACACACACACTGCAAGATAATGCCCCCCCACACTGCAGGATAGTGCCCTTCCACACTACAGGATAATACCCCTGCCACACTGCAGGATAATGCCCCCCCGTCACACTGCAGGATAACGCCCCGTCACACTGCAGGATAATGCCCCCGCCACACTGCAGGATAATGCCCCGCCACACTGCAGGATAATGCCCCTGCCACACTGCAGGATAATTCCCCCGTCACACTGCAGGATAATGCCCCCGTCACACTGCAGGATAATGCTCCCACCACACTGCAGCATAATGCCCCCGCCACACTGCAGGATAATGCCCCCGCCACACTGCAGGATAATGCCTCCCACACTGCAGCATAATGCCCCCCACACTGCAGGATAATGCCCACACACACACACTGCAAGATAATGCCCCCGCCACACTGCAGGATAGTGCCCCTGCTACACTGCAGGATAATGCCCCCCACCACACTGCAGTATAATGCCCCACCACACTGCAGGATAATGCCCCACCACACTGCAGGATAATGCCCCCACCACACTGCATGATAATGCCCCACCACACTGCAGGATAATGCCCCCACCACACTGCAGGCTAATGCCCCCCGTCACACTGCAGGATAATCCCAGTCACACTGCAGGATAATGCCCCCGCCACACTGCAGGATAATGCCCCGCCACACTGCAGGATAATGCCCCCGCCACACTGCAGGATAACGCCCCCGCCACACTGCAGGATAATGACCCGCCACACTGCAGGATAACGCCCCCGCCACACTTCATAATAATCCCCTTGCTGCACTGCAGGATAATTCGCTCTGTCAGCAGGATAATGCCCCCGCCACACTGCAGGATAATGCTCCTGCTACACTGCAGGATAACGCCCCCGCCACACTGCCCCCGCCACACTGCAGGATAATGCCCCCGCCATATTGCAGGATAATGCCCCCGCCACAATGCAGGATAACGCCTCCGCTACACTGCAGGATGATGCCCCCTCTACAATGTAGGATAATGCCCCCACCACACTGCAGGATAATGCCCCTGCCACACTGCAGGATAATGCCCCCGCCACACTTCAGGATAATGCCCTCTGTCAGCAGGATAATGCCCCCCCCCACACTGCAGGATAATGTCCCTGCTACACTGCAGGATAATCCCCCCCCCACACTGCAGGATAACGCCTCCGCTACACTGCAGGATGATGCCCCCTCTACAATGTAGGATAATGCCCCCGCCACACTGCAGGATAATGCCCCTGCCACACTTCAGAATAATGCCCCCACCACACTTCAGAATAATGTCCCCTGCTACACTGCAAGATAATGCCCCCGCCACACTGCAGGAGAATTCCCCCGCCACACTGCAGGATAATGCCCCCGCCACACTGCAGGATAATTCCCCCGCCACACTGCAGTATAATGCCCCACCACACTGCAGGATAATGCCCCACCACACTGCAGGATAATGCCCCCACCACACTGCATGATAATGCCCCACCACACTGCAGGATAATGCCCCAACCACACTGCAGGACAATGCCCCCCGTCACACTGCAGGATAATCCCCCGTCACACTGCAGGATAATGCCCCCGCCACACTGCAGGATAATGCCCCGCCACACTGCAGGATAATGCCCCGCCACACTGCAGGATAATGCCCCCGCCACACTGCAGGACAATGCCCCCGCCACATTGCAGGATAACGCCCCCGCCACACTGCAGGGTAATGACCCGCCACACTGCAGGATAACGCCCCCGCCACACTTCAGAATAATCCCCTTGCTGCACTGCAGGATAATTCGCTCTGTCAGCAGGATAATGCCCCCGCCACACTGCAGGATGATAGCCCCCACCACACTGCAGGATAACGCCCCCGCCACACTGCAGGATAACGCCTCCGCTACACTGCAGGATGATGCCCCCTCTACAATGTAGGATAATGCCCCCGCCACACTTCAGGATAATGCCCCCGCCACACTTCAGGATAATGCCCCCACCACACTTCAGGATAATGCCCCCGCCACACTTTAGGATAATGCCCCCGCCACACTTCAGAATAATGCCTCCGCCACACTTCAGAATAATGCCCCCTCCCACACTGCAGGATAATACCCCGCCACACTGCAGGAGAATTCCCCCGCCACATCAGGATGATAGCCCCCACCACACTGCAGGATGATAGCCCCCGCCACACTGCAGGAGAATTCCCCTGCCACACTGCAGGATAATGCCCCCGCCATACTGCAGGATAATTCCCCCACCACACTGCAGGATAATGCCCCCGCCACACTGCAGGATAATGCCCCTTGCCACACTGCAGGATAATGCTCCCACGACAATGCAGGATAACGCCCATGCCACACTTCAGAATAATGCCCCCGACACACTGCAGGATAATGCCCTCTGTCAGCAGGATAATGCCCCCGCGACACTGCAGGATAATGCCCCCGCCACACTGCAGGATAATGCCCTCTGTCAGCAGGATAATGCCCCCGCCACACTGCAGGATAATGCCCCCCACACTGCAGGATAATGCCCCCGCCACACTGCAGGATAATGCCCCGCCACACTGCAAGATAATGCCCCCGCCACACTGCAGGATAATGCCCCCGCCACACTGCAGGATAATGCCCCCTCCACACTGCAGGATAATGCCCCCGCCACACTGCAGGATAATGCCCCGCCACACTGCAGGATAATGCCCCGCCACACTGCAGGATAACGCCCCCGCCACACTGCAGGATAATGCCCCCGTCACACTGCAGGATAATGCCCCGCCACACTGCAGGATAATGTCCCCGCCACACTGCAGGATAATGCCCCGCCACACTGCAGGATAACGCCCCCCGCCACACTGCAGGATAATGCCCCCGCCACACTGCAGGATAACACCCCCCCCACACTGCAGGATAATGCCCCTGCTACACTGCTGGAAAATGCCCCTGCTACACTGCAGGATAATGCCCCCCCTACACTGCAGGATAATTCCCCACCACACTGCAGGATAATGCCCCCGCCACACTGCAGGATAATGCCCCCCACACTGCAGGATAATGCCCCCGCCACCCTGCGGGATATTGCCCCTTCCACACTGCAGGATAATGCCCCCGCCACACTGCAGGATAATGCCCCCGCCACACTGCAGGATAATGCCTCCCACTCTGCAGGATAATGCCCCCCACACTGCAGGATAATGCCCACACACACACTGCAAGATAATGCCCCCACCACACTGCAGGATAGTGCCCTTCCACACTACAGGATAATACCCCTGCCACACTGCAGGATAATGCCCCCCCCCGTCACACTGCAGGATAATGCCCCGTCACACTGCAGGATAATGCCCCACCACACTGCGGTATAATGCCCCTGCCACACTGCGGGATAATGCCCCTGCCACTCTGCGGGATAAAGCCCCCGTCACACTGCAGGATAATGCCCCCGTCACACTGCAGGACAAAGCCCCCGCCATACTGCAGGATAATGCCCCCGCCACACTGCAGGATAATGCCCCCATCACACTTCAGGACAATGCCCCCGCCGAACTGCAGGACAATGCCCCCGCCGAACTGCAGGACAATTCCCCCGCCACACTGCAGGAGAATTCCCCCGCCACACTGCAGGATAATGCCCCCGTCACACTGCAGGATAATTCCCCCGCCACACTGCAGGATAATGCCCCCGCCACACTGCAGGATAATGCCCCCCCCCCACATTGCAGGATAATGCCCCCGGCACACTGCAGGATAACGCCCCTGCCACACTTCAGAATAAAGCCCCCGCCACACTTCAGAATAAAGCCCCCGCCACACTGCAGGATAATGCCCTCTGTCAGCAGGATAATGTCCCCGCCACACTGCAGGATAATGCCCCTGCTACACTGCAGGATAACGCCCCTGCCACACTTCAGAATAATGCCCCCGCCACACTGCAGGATAACACCCCTGCCACACTTCAGAATAATGCCCTCTGTCAGCAGGATAACGCCCCTGCCACACTGCAGGATAATGCCCCCGCCACACTGCAGGATAACACCCCTGCCACACTTCAGAATAATGCCCTCTGTCAGCAGGATAATGCCCCCGCCACACTGCAGGATAACGCCCCCCCACACCGCAGGATAATGCCACCGCCACAGTGCAGGTTAATGCCCCCCCCGCCACACTGCAAGATAAAGCTCCCGCGACACTGCAGGATAATGCCCCCGCCACACTACAGGATAACGCCCCCGCCACACTTCAGAATAATGCCCCCGCCACACTGCAGGATAATGCCCTCTGTCAGCAGGATAACGCCCCTGCCACACTACAGGTTAATGCCCCCGCAACACTGCAGGATAATGCCCCTGCTACTCTGCAGGATAACGCCCCAGACATACAGCAAGATAACGCCCCCGACACACTGCAGGATTATGCCCCCACTACACTGCAGGATAATGCCCCCGCCACATTGCAGGATACTGCCCCGCCACACTGCAGGATAATGCCCCCGCCACACTGCAGGATAACACCCCTGCCGCACTTCAGAATAATGCCCCCGCCACACTGCAGGATAATGCCCTCTGTCAGCAGGATAATGCCCCCGCCACACTGCAGAATAATGCCCCCCCACACTGCAGGATAATGCCACCGCCACACTGCAGGTTAATGCCCCCGCCACACTGCAAGATAAAGCTCCCGCCAAACTGCAGGATAATGCCCCCGCCACACTGCAGGATCAAGCCCCAGCCACACTGCAGGATAATGCCCCCGCAAAACACTGCAGGATAATGCCCCCACCACACTGCAGGATAATGCCCCCACCACACTGCAGGATATTTCCCCTGCCACACTGCGGGATAATGCCCCCCCCCCGTCACACTGCAGGATAATGCCCCGTCACACTGCAGGATAATGCCCCACCACACTGCGGTATAATGCCCCTGCCACACTGCGGGATAATGCCCCTGCCACTCTGCGGGATAAAGCCCCCGTCACACTGCAGGATAATGCCCCCGTCACACTGCAGGACAAAGCCCCCGCCATACTGCAGGATAATGCCCCCGCCACACTGCAGGATAATGCCCCCATCACACTTCAGGACAATGCCCCCGCCGAACTGCAGGACAATGCCCCCGCCGAACTGCAGGACAATTCCCCCGCCACACTGCAGGAGAATTCCCCCGCCACACTGCAGGATAATGCCCCCGTCACACTGCAGGATAATTCCCCCGCCACACTGCAGGATAATGCCCCCGCCACACTGCAGGATAATGCCCCCCCCCCACATTGCAGGATAATGCCCCCGGCACACTGCAGGATAACGCCCCTGCCACACTTCAGAATAAAGCCCCCGCCACACTTCAGAATAAAGCCCCCGCCACACTGCAGGATAATGCCCTCTGTCAGCAGGATAATGTCCCCGCCACACTGCAGGATAATGCCCCTGCTACACTGCAGGATAACGCCCCTGCCACACTTCAGAATAATGCCCCCGCCACACTGCAGGATAACACCCCTGCCACACTTCAGAATAATCCCCTTGCTGCACTGCAGGATAATTCGCTCTGTCAGCAGGATAATGCCCCCGCCACACTGCAGGATAATGCTCCTGCTACACTGCAGGATAACGCCCCCGCCACACTGCCCCCGCCACACTGCAGGATAATGCCCCCGCCATATTGCAGGATAATGCCCCCGCCACAATGCAGGATAACGCCTCCGCTACACTGCAGGATGATGCCCCCTCTACAATGTAGGATAATGCCCCCACCACACTGCAGGATAATGCCCCTGCCACACTGCAGGATAATGCCCCCGCCACACTTCAGGATAATGCCCTCTGTCAGCAGGATAATGCCCCCCCCCACACTGCAGGATAATGCCCCTGCTACACTGCAGGATAATCCCCCCCCCACACTGCAGGATAACGCCTCCGCTACACTGCAGGATGATGCCCCCTCTACAATGTAGGATAATGCCCCCGCCACACTGCAGGATAATGCCCCTGCCACACTTCAGAATAATGCCCCCACCACACTTCAGAATAATGTCCCCTGCTACACTGCAAGATAATGCCCCCGCCACACTGCAGGAGAATTCCCACGCCACACTGCAGGATAATGCCCCCGCCACACTGCAGGATAATTCCCCCGCCACACTGCAGTATAATGCCCCACCACACTGCAGGATAATGCCCCACCACACTGCAGGATAATGCCCCCACCACACTGCATGATAATGCCCCACCACACTGCAGGATAATGCCCCAACCACACTGCAGGACAATGCCCCCCGTCACACTGCAGGATAATCCCCCGTCACACTGCAGGGTAATGCCCCCGCCACACTGCAGGATAATGCCCCGCCACACTGCAGGATAATGCCCCGCCACACTGCAGGATAATGCCCCCGCCACACTGCAGGACAATGCCCCCGCCACATTGCAGGATAACGCCCCCGCCACACTGCAGGATAATGACCCGCCACACTGCAGGATAACGCCCCCGCCACACTTCAGAATAATCCCCTTGCTGCACTGCAGGATAATTCGCTCTGTCAGCAGGATAATGCCCCCGCCACACTGCAGGATGATAGCCCCCACCACACTGCAGGATAACGCCCCCGCCACACTGCAGGATAACGCCTCCGCTACACTGCAGGATGATGCCCCCTCTACAATGTAGGATAATGCCCCCGCCACACTTCAGGATAATGCCCCCGCCACACTTCAGGATAATGCCCCCACCACACTTCAGGATAATGCCCCCGCCACACTTTAGGATAATGCCCCCGCCACACTTCAGAATAATGCCTCCGCCACACTTCAGAATAATGCCCCCTCCCACACTGCAGGATAATACCCCGCCACACTGCAGGAGAATTCCCCCGCCACATCAGGATGATAGCCCCCACCACACTGCAGGATGATAGCCCCCGCCACACTGCAGGAGAATTCCCCTGCCACACTGCAGGATAATGCCCCCGCCATACTGCAGGATAATTCCCCCACCACACTGCAGGATAATGCCCCCGCCACACTGCAGGATAATGCCCCTTGCCACACTGCAGGATAATGCTCCCACGACAATGCAGGATAACGCCCATGCCACACTTCAGAATAATGCCCCCGACACACTGCAGGATAATGCCCTCTGTCAGCAGGATAATGCCCCCGCGACACTGCAGGATAATGCCCCCGCCACACTGCAGGATAATGCCCTCTGTCAGCAGGATAATGCCCCCGCCACACTGCAGGATAATGCCCCCCACACTGCAGGATAATGCCCCCGCCACACTGCAGGATAATGCCCCGCCACACTGCAAGATAATGCCCCCGCCACACTGCAGGATAATGCCCCCGCCACACTGCAGGATAATGCCCCCTCCACACTGCAGGATAATGCCCCCGCCACACTGCAGGATAATGCCCCGCCACACTGCAGGATAATGCCCCGCCACACTGCAGGATAACGCCCCCGCCACACTGCAGGATAATGCCCCCGTCACACTGCAGGATAATGCCCCGCCACACTGCAGGATAATGTCCCCGCCACACTGCAGGATAATGCCCCGCCACACTGCAGGATAACGCCCCCCGCCACACTGCAGGATAATGCCCCCGCCACACTGCAGGATAACACCCCCCCCACACTGCAGGATAATGCCCCTGCTACACTGCTGGAAAATGCCCCTGCTACACTGCAGGATAATGCCCCCCCTACACTGCAGGATAATTCCCCACCACACTGCAGGATAATGCCCCCGCCACACTGCAGGATAATGCCCCCCACACTGCAGGATAATGCCCCCGCCACCCTGCGGGATATTGCCCCTTCCACACTGCAGGATAATGCCCCCGCCACACTGCAGGATAATGCCCCCGCCACACTGCAGGATAATGCCTCCCACTCTGCAGGATAATGCCCCCCACACTGCAGGATAATGCCCACACACACACTGCAAGATAATGCCCCCACCACACTGCAGGATAGTGCCCTTCCACACTACAGGATAATACCCCTGCCACACTGCAGGATAATGCCCCCCCCCGTCACACTGCAGGATAATGCCCCGTCACACTGCAGGATAATGCCCCACCACACTGCGGTATAATGCCCCTGCCACACTGCGGGATAATGCCCCTGCCACTCTGCGGGATAAAGCCCCCGTCACACTGCAGGATAATGCCCCCGTCACACTGCAGGACAAAGCCCCCGCCATACTGCAGGATAATGCCCCCGCCACACTGCAGGATAATGCCCCCATCACACTTCAGGACAATGCCCCCGCCGAACTGCAGGACAATGCCCCCGCCGAACTGCAGGACAATTCCCCCGCCACACTGCAGGAGAATTCCCCCGCCACACTGCAGGATAATGCCCCCGTCACACTGCAGGATAATTCCCCCGCCACACTGCAGGATAATGCCCCCGCCACACTGCAGGATAATGCCCCCCCCCACATTGCAGGATAATGCCCCCGGCACACTGCAGGATAACGCCCCTGCCACACTTCAGAATAAAGCCCCCGCCACACTTCAGAATAAAGCCCCCGCCACACTGCAGGATAATGCCCTCTGTCAGCAGGATAATGTCCCCGCCACACTGCAGGATAATGCCCCTGCTACACTGCAGGATAACGCCCCTGCCACACTTCAGAATAATGCCCCCGCCACACTGCAGGATAACACCCCTGCCACACTTCAGAATAATGCCCTCTGTCAGCAGGATAACGCCCCTGCCACACTGCAGGATAATGCCCCCGCCACACTGCAGGATAACACCCCTGCCACACTTCAGAATAATGCCCTCTGTCAGCAGGATAATGCCCCCGCCACACTGCAGGATAACGCCCCCCCACACCGCAGGATAATGCCACCGCCACAGTGCAGGTTAATGCCCCCCCGCCACACTGCAAGATAAAGCTCCCGCGACACTGCAGGATAATGCCCCCGCCACACTACAGGATAACGCCCCCGCCACACTTCAGAATAATGCCCCCGCCACACTGCAGGATAATGCCCTCTGTCAGCAGGATAACGCCCCTGCCACACTACAGGTTAATGCCCCCGCAACACTGCAGGATAATGCCCCTGCTACTCTGCAGGATAACGCCCCAGACATACAGCAAGATAACGCCCCCGACACACTGCAGGATTATGCCCCCACTACACTGCAGGATAATGCCCCCGCCACATTGCAGGATACTGCCCCGCCACACTGCAGGATAATGCCCCCGCCACACTGCAGGATAACACCCCTGCCGCACTTCAGAATAATGCCCCCGCCACACTGCAGGATAATGCCCTCTGTCAGCAGGATAATGCCCCCGCCACACTGCAGAATAATGCCCCCCCACACTGCAGGATAATGCCACCGCCACACTGCAGGTTAATGCCCCCGCCACACTGCAAGATAAAGCTCCCGCCAAACTGCAGGATAATGCCCCCGCCACACTGCAGGATCAAGCCCCAGCCACACTGCAGGATAATGCCCCCGCAAAACACTGCAGGATAATGCCCCCACCACACTGCAGGATAATGCCCCCACCACACTGCAGGATATTTCCCCTGCCACACTGCGGGATAATGCCCCCCCCCGTCACACTGCAGGATAATGCCCCGTCACACTGCAGGATAATGCCCCACCACACTGCGGTATAATGCCCCTGCCACACTGCGGGATAATGCCCCTGCCACTCTGCGGGATAAAGCCCCCGTCACACTGCAGGATAATGCCCCCGTCACACTGCAGGACAAAGCCCCCGCCATACTGCAGGATAATGCCCCCGCCACACTGCAGGATAATGCCCCCATCACACTTCAGGACAATGCCCCCGCCGAACTGCAGGACAATGCCCCCGCCGAACTGCAGGACAATTCCCCCGCCACACTGCAGGAGAATTCCCCCGCCACACTGCAGGATAATGCCCCCGTCACACTGCAGGATAATTCCCCCGCCACACTGCAGGATAATGCCCCCGCCACACTGCAGGATAATGCCCCCCCCCACATTGCAGGATAATGCCCCCGGCACACTGCAGGATAACGCCCCTGCCACACTTCAGAATAAAGCCCCCGCCACACTTCAGAATAAAGCCCCCGCCACACTGCAGGATAATGCCCTCTGTCAGCAGGATAATGTCCCCGCCACACTGCAGGATAATGCCCCTGCTACACTGCAGGATAACGCCCCTGCCACACTTCAGAATAATGCCCCCGCCACACTGCAGGATAACACCCCTGCCACACTTCAGAATAATGCCCTCTGTCAGCAGGATAACGCCCCTGCCACACTGCAGGATAATGCCCCCGCCACACTGCAGGATAACACCCCTGCCACACTTCAGAATAATGCCCTCTGTCAGCAGGATAATGCCCCCGCCACACTGCAGGATAACGCCCCCCCACACCGCAGGATAATGCCACCGCCACAGTGCAGGTTAATGCCCCCCCCGCCACACTGCAAGATAAAGCTCCCGCGACACTGCAGGATAATGCCCCCGCCACACTACAGGATAACGCCCCCGCCACACTTCAGAATAATGCCCCCGCCACACTGCAGGATAATGCCCTCTGTCAGCAGGATAACGCCCCTGCCACACTACAGGTTAATGCCCCCGCAACACTGCAGGATAATGCCCCTGCTACTCTGCAGGATAACGCCCCAGACATACAGCAAGATAACGCCCCCGACACACTGCAGGATTATGCCCCCACTACACTGCAGGATAATGCCCCCGCCACATTGCAGGATACTGCCCCGCCACACTGCAGGATAATGCCCCCGCCACACTGCAGGATAACACCCCTGCCGCACTTCAGAATAATGCCCCCGCCACACTGCAGGATAATGCCCTCTGTCAGCAGGATAATGCCCCCGCCACACTGCAGAATAATGCCCCCCCACACTGCAGGATAATGCCACCGCCACACTGCAGGTTAATGCCCCCGCCACACTGCAAGATAAAGCTCCCGCCAAACTGCAGGATAATGCCCCCGCCACACTGCAGGATCAAGCCCCAGCCACACTGCAGGATAATGCCCCCGCAAAACACTGCAGGATAATGCCCCCACCACACTGCAGGATAATGCCCCCACCACACTGCAGGATATTTCCCCTGCCACACTGCGGGATAATGCCCCGTCACACGGCAGGATAATGCCCCCTTCACACTGCAGGACAAAGCCCCCCACCACACTGCAGGATAATGCCCCCGCCACACTGCAGGATAACGCCCCCCCACACCGCAGGATAATGCCACCGCCACAGTGCAGGTTAATGCCCCCCCGCCACACTGCAAGATAAAGCTCCCGCGACACTGCAGGATAATGCCCCCGCCACACTACAGGATAACGCCCCCGCCACACTTCAGAATAATGCCCCCGCCACACTGCAGGATAATGCCCTCTGTCAGCAGGATAACGCCCCTGCCACACTACAGGTTAATGCCCCCGCAACACTGCAGGATAATGCCCCTGCTACTCTGCAGGATAACGCCCCAGACATACAGCAAGATAACGCCCCCGACACACTGCAGGATTATGCCCCCACTACACTGCAGGATAATGCCCCCGCCACATTGCAGGATACTGCCCCGCCACACTGCAGGATAATGCCCCCGCCACACTGCAGGATAACACCCCTGCCGCACTTCAGAATAATTCCCCCGCCACACTGCAGGATAATGCCCTCTGTCAGCAGGATAATGCCCCCGCCACACTGCAGAATAATGCCCCCCCACACTGCAGGATAATGCCACCGCCACACTGCAGGTTAATGCCCCCGCCACACTGCAAGATAAAGCTCCCGCCAAACTGCAGGATAATGCCCCCGCCACACTGCAGGATCAAGCCCCAGCCACACTGCAGGATAATGCCCCCGCAAAACACTGCAGGATAATGCCCCCACCACACTGCAGGATAATGCCCCCACCACACTGCAGGATATTTCCCCTGCCACACTGCGGGATAATGCCCCGTCACACGGCAGGATAATGCCCCCATCACACTGCAGGACAAAGCCCCCCACCACACTGCAGGATAATGCCCCCGCCACACTGCAGGATAATGCCCCCGCCACACTGCAGGATAATGCCCCACCCACACTGCAGGAGAATTCCTTCACCACACTGCAGGATAATACCCCGCCACATTGCAGGATAATGCCCCACCACACTGCAGAATAATGCCCCCACCACACTGCAGGATAATGCCCCCGCCACACTGCAGGAAAATTCCCCCGCCACGCTATAGGATAATGCCCCTGCCACACTGCAGGATAATGCCGCCGCCACACTGCAGGATAATGCCCCTGCCACACTGCAGGATAATGCCCCCCGCCACACTGCAGGATAATGCCCCCCGCCACACTGCAGGATAATGCCCCCGCCACACTGCAGGATAATGCCCCCGCCACACTGCAGGAAACCGCCCCCACCACACTTCAGAATAATGCCCCCGCCACACTGCAGGATAATGCCCTCTGTCAGCAGGATAATGCCCCCACCACACTGCAGGATAATGCTCCCCACACTGCAGGATAATGCCCCCGCCATTCTGCGGGATATTGCCCCTTCCACACTGCAGGATAATGCCCCCGCCACACTGCAGGATAATGCCCCCGCCACACTGCAGGATAATGCCTCCCACACTGCAGGATAATGCCCCCCACACTGCAGGATAATGCCTACACACACACTGCAAGATAATGCCCACACCACACTGCAGGATAGTGCCCTTCCACACTACAGGATAATACCCCTGCCACACTGCAGGATAATGCCCCCCGTCACACTGCAGGATAATGCCCCGTCACACTGCAGGATAATGCCCCCGCCACACTGCAGGATAATGCCCCGCCACACTGCAGGATAATGCCCCTGCCACACTGCAGGATAATTCCCCCATCACACTGCAGGATAATGCCCCCGTCACACTGCAGGATAATGCCCCCACCACACTGCAGCATAATGCCCCCGCCACACTGCAGGATAATGCCCCCGCCACACTGCAGGATAATGCCTCCCACACTGCAGCATAATGCCCCCCACACTGCAGGATAATGCCCACACACACACACACTGCAAGATAATGCCCCCGCCACACTGCAGGATAGTGCCCCTGCTACACTGCAGGATAATGCCCCCGCCACACTGCAGGATAATGCCCCACCCACACTGCAGGAGAATTCCTTCACCACACTGCAGGATAATACCCCGCCAAACTGCAGGATAATGCCCCACCACACTGCAGAATAATGCCCCCGCCACACTGCAGGATAATGCCCCCGCCACACTGCAGGAAAATTCCCCCGCCACGCTATAGGATAATGCCCCTGCCACACTGCAGGATAATGCCGCCGCCACACTGCAGGATAATGCCCCTGCCACACTGCAGGATAATGCCCCCCGCCACACTGCAGGATAATGCCCCCGCCACACTGCAGGATAATGCCCCCGCCACACTGCAGGAAACCGCCCCCACCACACTTCAGAATAATGCCCCCGCCACACTGCAGGATAATGCCCTCTGTCAGCAGGATAATGCCCCCACCACACTGCAGGATAATGCTCCCCACACTGCAGGATAATGCCCCCGCCACACTGCGGGATATTGCCCCTTCCACACTGCAGGATAATGCCCCCGCCACACTGCAGGATAATGCCCCCGCCACCCTGCAGGATAATGCCTCCCACACTGCAGGATAATGCCCCCCACACTGCAGGATAATGCCTACACACACACTGCAAGATAATGCCCCCCCACACTGCAGGATAGTGCCCTTCCACACTACAGGATAATACCCCTGCCACACTGCAGGATAATGCCCCCCCGTCACACTGCAGGATAACGCCCCGTCACACTGCAGGATAATGCCCCCGCCACACTGCAGGATAATGCCCCGCCACACTGCAGGATAATGCCCCTGCCACACTGCAGGATAATTCCCCCGTCACACTGCAGGATAATGCCCCCGTCACACTGCAGGATAATGCCCCCACCACACTGCAGCATAATGCCCCCGCCACACTGCAGGATAATGCCCCCGCCACACTGCAGGATAATGCCTCCCACACTGCAGCATAATGCCCCCCACACTGCAGGATAATGCCCACACACACACACTGCAAGATAATGCCCCCGCCACACTGCAGGATAGTGCCCCTGCTACACTGCAGGATAATGCCCCCCACCACACTGCAGTATAATGCCCCACCACACTGCAGGATAATGCCCCACCACACTGCAGGATAATGCCCCCACCACACTGCATGATAATGCCCCACCACACTGCAGGATAATGCCCCCACCACACTGCAGGCTAATGCCCCCCGTCACACTGCAGGATAATCCCAGTCACACTGCAGGATAATGCCCCCGCCACACTGCAGGATAATGCCCCGCCACACTGCAGGATAATGCCCCCGCCACACTGCAGGATAACGCCCCCGCCACACTGCAGGATAATGACCCGCCACACTGCAGGATAACGCCCCCGCCACACTTCATAATAATCCCCTTGCTGCACTGCAGGATAATTCGCTCTGTCAGCAGGATAATGCCCCCGCCACACTGCAGGATAATGCTCCTGCTACACTGCAGGATAACGCCCCCGCCACACTGCCCCCGCCACACTGCAGGATAATGCCCCCGCCATATTGCAGGATAATGCCCCCGCCACAATGCAGGATAACGCCTCCGCTACACTGCAGGATGATGCCCCCTCTACAATGTAGGATAATGCCCCCACCACACTGCAGGATAATGCCCCTGCCACACTGCAGGATAATGCCCCCGCCACACTTCAGGATAATGCCCTCTGTCAGCAGGATAATGCCCCCCCCCACACTGCAGGATAATGCCCCTGCTACACTGCAGGATAATCCCCCCCCCACACTGCAGGATAACGCCTCCGCTACACTGCAGGATGATGCCCCCTCTACAATGTAGGATAATGCCCCCGCCACACTGCAGGATAATGCCCCTGCCACACTTCAGAATAATGCCCCCACCACACTTCAGAATAATGTCCCCTGCTACACTGCAAGATAATGCCCCCGCCACACTGCAGGAGAATTCCCCCGCCACACTGCAGGATAATGCCCCCGCCACACTGCAGGATAATTCCCCCGCCACACTGCAGTATAATGCCCCACCACACTGCAGGATAATGCCCCACCACACTGCAGGATAATGCCCCCACCACACTGCATGATAATGCCCCACCACACTGCAGGATAATGCCCCAACCACACTGCAGGACA
>NW_027463158.1:0-37223 GCF_050947455.1 Rhinoderma darwinii
AAACAGTGCTTCTATACTAATTGCCAGGCGCTGAGACGAATGCCGCCAAGATCGAGCGTCTATGACACGGTTCAAGAATTAGCCTCAGAAACAGTGGTTCTGAACATGCTGCCAATTGCTCGCCTGGGAAACATCCAGAGAAGTCCAAGATAGTGTTTTTTAGACTGGCTGCCACGAGCTGAAACGAATGCAGCCAAGAGCGAGCGTCTGTGACTTACGGTTCAAAAGTTATTCACAGAAACATGGTTCTGAACTTTGCTGCCAGCCGCGAAAGCGAAAATAACCAAGATCGAGCGTCTAGGATTTACTTGTCAATAGCTCGCCTGGGAAACATCCAGAGAAGTCAAAGACAGTGCTTCTATACTAATTGCCAGGCGCTGAGACGAATGCCGCCAAGATCTAGCGTCTATGACTTACGGTTCAAGAATTAGCCTCAGAAACAGTGGGAAACAGTGCTTCTATACTAATTGCCAGGCGCTGAGACGAATGCCGCCAAGATCGAGCGTCTATGACTTACGGTTCAAGAATTAGCCTCTGAACATGCTGCCAATAGCTCGCCTGGGAAACATCCAGAGAGATCCAAGATTGTGTTTTTTAGACTGGCTGCCACGAGCTGAAACGAATGCAGCCAAGAGCGAGCGTCTGTGACTTACGGTTCAAGAGTTATTCACAGAAACATGGTTCTGAACTTTGCTGCCAGCCGCGAAAGCGAAAATAACCAAGATCGAGCGTCTAGGATTTACTTGTCAATAGCTCGCCTGGGAAACATCCAGAGAAGTCAAAGACAGTGCTTCTATACTAATTGCCAGGCGCTGAGACGAATGCCGCCAAGATCTAGCGTCTATGACTTACGGTTCAAGAATTAGCCTCAGAAACAGTGGGAAACAGTGCTTCTATACTAATTGCCAGGCGCTGAGACGAATGCCGCCAAGATCGAGCGTCTATGACACGGTTCAAGAATTAGCCTCAGAAACAGTGGTTCTGAACATGCTGCCAATAGCTCGCCTGGGAAACATCCAGAGAAGTCCAAGATAGTGTTTTTTAGACTGGCTGCCACGAGCTGAAACGAATGCAGCCAAGAGCGAGCGTCTGTGACTTACGGTTCAAAAGTTATTCACAGAAACATGGTTCTGAACTTTGCTGCCAGCCGCGAAAGCGAAAATAACCAAGATCGAGCGTCTAGGATTTACTTGTCAATAGCTCGCCTGGGAAACATCCAGAGAAGTCAAAGACAGTGCTTCTATACTAATTGCCAGGCGCTGAGACGAATGCCGCCAAGATCTAGCGTCTATGACTTACGGTTCAAGAATTAGCCTCAGAAACAGTGGGAAACAGTGCTTCTATACTAATTGCCAGGCGCTGAGACGAATGCCGCCAAGATCGAGCGTCTATGACACGGTTCAAGAATTAGCCTCAGAAACAGTGGTTCTGAACATGCTGCCAATTGCTCGCCTGGGAAACATCCAGAGAAGTCCAAGATAGTGTTTTTTAGACTGGCTGCCACGAGCTGAAACGAATGCAGCCAAGAGCGAGCGTCTGTGACTTACGGTTCAAAAGTTATTCACAGAAACATGGTTCTGAACTTTGCTGCCAGCCGCGAAAGCGAAAATAACCAAGATCGAGCGTCTAGGATTTACTTGTCAATAGCTCGCCTGGGAAACATCCAGAGAAGTCAAAGACAGTGCTTCTATACTAATTGCCAGGCGCTGAGACGAATGCCGCCAAGATCTAGCGTCTATGACTTACGGTTCAAGAATTAGCCTCAGAAACAGTGGGAAACAGTGCTTCTATACTAATTGCCAGGCGCTGAGACGAATGCCGCCAAGATCGAGCGTCTATGACTTACGGTTCAAGAATTAGCCTCTGAACATGCTGCCAATAGCTCGCCTGGGAAACATCCAGAGAGATCCAAGATTGTGTTTTTTAGACTGGCTGCCACGAGCTGAAACGAATGCAGCCAAGAGCGAGCGTCTGTGACTTACGGTTCAAGAGTTATTCACAGAAACATGGTTCTGAACTTTGCTGCCAGCCGCGAAAGCGAAAGTAACCAAGATCGAGCGTCTAGGATTTACTTGTCAATAGCTCGCCTGGGAAACATCCAGAGAAGTCAAAGACAGTGCTTCCATACTAATTGCCAGGCGCTGAGACGAATGCCGCCGAGATCAAGCGTCTAAGACTTACGGTTCAAGAATTAGCCTCAGAAACAGTGGTTCTGAACATGCTGCCAATAGATCGCCTGGGAAACATCCAAAGAAGTCCAAGATAGTGTTTTTTAGACTGGCTGCCACGAGCTGAAACGAATGCAGCCAAGAGCGAGCGTCTGTGACTTACGGTTCAAGAGTTATTCACAGAAACATGGTTCTGAACTTTGCTGCCAGCCGCGAAAGCGAAAGTAACCAAGATCGAGCGTCTAGGATTTACTTGTCAATAGCTCGCCTGGGAAACTTTCAGATAAGTCAAAGACAGTGCTTCTATACTAATTGCCAGGCGCTGAGACGAATGCCGCCAAGATCAAGCGTCTAAGACTTACGGTTCAAGAATTAGCCTCAGAAACAGTGGGAAACAGTGCTTCTATACTAATTGCCAGGCGCTGAGACGAATGCCGCCAAGATCGAGCGTCTATGACTTACGGTTCAAGAATTAGCCTCAGAAACAGTGGTTTTGAACATGCTGCCAATAGCTCGCCTGGGAAACATCCAGAGAAGTCCAAGATAGTGTTTTTTTAGACTGGCTGCCACGAGCTGAAACGAATGCAGCCAAGAGCGAGCGTCTGTGACTTACGGTTCAAGAGTTATTCACAGAAACATGGTTCTGAACTTTGCTGCCAGCCGCGAAAGCGAAAGTAACCAAGATCGAGCGTCTAGGATTTACTTGTGAATAGCTCGCCTGGGAAACATCCAGAGAAGTCAAAGACAGTGCTTCTATACTAATTGCCAGGCGCTGAGACGAATGCCGCCAAGATCAAGCGTCTAAGACTTACGGTTCAAGAATTAGCCTCAGAAACAGTGGTTCTGAACATGCTGCCAATAGCTCGCCTGGGAAACATCCAGAGAAGTCCAAGATAGTGTTTTTTTTTAGACTGGCTGCCACGAGCTGAAACGAATCCAGCCAAGAGCGAGCGTCTGTGACTTACGGTTCAAAAGTTATTCACATAAACATGGTTCTGAACTTTGCTGCCAGCCGCGAAAGCGAAAGCAACCAAGGTCGAGCGTCTAGGATTTACTTTTGAATAGCTCGCCTGGAAAACATCCAGAGAAGTCAAAGACAGTGCAGCTATACTAATTGCCAGGCGCTGAGACGAATGCCGCAAGGATCAAGCGTCTAAGACTTACGGTTCAAGAATTAGCCTCAGAAACAGTGGTTCTGAACATGCTGCTAATAGCTCGTCTGGGAAACATCCAGAGAAGTCCAATATAGTGTTTTTTTTAGACTGGCTGCCACGAGCTGAAACGAATGCAACCAAGAGCGAGCGTCTGTGACTTACGATTCAAGAGTTATTCATAGAAACATGGTTCTGAACTTTGCTGCCAGCCGCGAAAGCGAAAGTAACCAAGATCGAGCGTCTAGGATTTACTTGTGAATAGCTCGCCTGGGAAACATCCAGAGAAGTCAAAGACAGTGCTTCTACACTAATTGCCAGGCGCTGAGACGAATGCCGCCAAGATCAAGCGTCTAAGACTTACGGTTCAAGAATTAGCCTCAGAAACAGTGGGAAACAGTGCTTCTATACTAATTGCCAGGCGCTGAGACGAATGCCGCCAAGATCGAGCGTCTATGACTTACGGTTCAAGAATTAGCCTCAGAAACATTGGTTCAAAACATGCTGCCAATAGCTCGCCTGGGAAACATCCAGAGCAGTCCAAGATAGTGTTTTTTTAGACTGGCTGCCACGAGCTGAAACGAATGCAGCCAAGAGCGAGCGTCTGTGACTTACGGTTCAAGAGTTATTCACAGAAACATGGTTCTGAACTTTGCTGCCAGCCGCGAAAGCGAAAGTAACCAAGATCGAGCGTCTAGGATTTACTTGTGAATAGCTCGCCTGGGAAACATCCAGAGAAGTCAAAGAGAGTGCTTCTATACTAATTGCCAGGCGCTGAGACGAATGCCGCCAAGATCAAGCGTCTGTGACTTACGGTTCAAGAGTTATTCACAGAAACATGGTTCTGAACTTTGCTGCCAGCCGCGAAAGCGAAAGTAACCAAGATCGAGCGTCTAGGATTTACTTGTGAATAGCTCGCCTGGGAAACATCCAGAGAAGTCAAAGAGAGTGCTTCTATACTAATTGCCAGGCGCTGAGACGAATGCCGCCAAGATCAAGCGTCTAAGACTTACGGTTCAAGAATTAGCCTCAGAAAGAGTGGTTCTGAACATGCTGCCAATAGCTCGCCTGGGAAACATCCAGAGAAGTCCAAGATAGTGTTTTTTAGACTGGCTGCCACGAGCTGAAACGAATGCAGCCAAGAGCGAGCGTCTGTGACTTACGGTTCAAAAGTTATTCACAGAAACATGGTTCTGAACTTTGCTGCCAGCCGCGAAAGCGAAAATAACCAAGATCGAGCGTCTAGGATTTACTTGTCAATAGCTCGCCTGGGAAACATCCAGAGAAGTCAAAGACAGTGCTTCTATACTAATTGCCAGGCGCTGAGACGAATGCCGCCAAGATCTAGCGTCTATGACTTACGGTTCAAGAATTAGCCTCAGAAACAGTGGGAAACAGTGCTTCTATACTAATTGCCAGGCGCTGAGACGAATGCCGCCAAGATCGAGCGTCTATGACTTACGTTTCAAGAATTAGCCTCAGAAACAGTGGTTCTGAACATGCTGCCAATAGCTCGCCTGGGAAACATCCAGAGAAGTCCAAGATTGTGTTTTTTAGACTGGCTGCCACGAGCTGAAACGAATGCAGCCAAGAGCGAGCGTCTGTGACTTACGGTTCAAAAGTTATTCACAGAAACATGGTTCTGAACTTTGCTGCCAGCCGCGAAAGCGAAAATAACCAAGATCGAGCGTCTAGGATTTACTTGTCAATAGCTCGCCTGGGAAACATCCAGAGAAGTCAAAGACAGTGCTTCTATACTAATTGCCAGGCGCTGAGACGAATGCCGCCACGATCTAGCGTCTATGACTTACGGTTCAAGAATTAGCCTCAGAAACAGTGGGAAACAGTGCTTCTATACTAATTGCCAGGCGCTGAGACGAATGCCGCCAAGATCGAGCGTCTATGACTTACGTTTCAAGAATTAGCCTCAGAAACAGTGGTTCTGAAAATGCTGCCAATAGCTCGCCTGGGAAACATCCAGAGAAGTCCAAGATAGTGTTTTTTAGACTGGCTGCCACGAGCTGAAACGAATGCAGCCAAGAGCGAGCGTCTGTGACTTACGGTTCAAAAGTTATTCACAGAAACATGGTTCTGAACTTTGCTGCCAGCCGCGAAAGCGAAAATAACCAAGATCGAGCGTCTAGGATTTACTTGTCAATAGCTCGCCTGGGAAACATCCAGAGAAGTCAAAGACAGTGCTTCTATACTAATTGCCAGGCGCTGAGACGAATGCCGCCAAGATCTAGCGTCTATGACTTACGGTTCAAGAATTAGCCTCAGAAACAGTGGGAAACAGTGCTTCTATACTAATTGCCAGGCGCTGAGACGAATGCCGCCAAGATCGAGCGTCTATGACACGGTTCAAGAATTAGCCTCAGAAACAGTGGTTCTGAACATGCTGCCAATAGCTCGCCTGGGAAACATCCAGAGAAGTCCAAGATAGTGTTTTTTAGACTGGCTGCCACGAGCTGAAACGAATGCAGCCAAGAGCGAGCGTCTGTGACTTACGGTTCAAAAGTTATTCACAGAAACATGGTTCTGAACTTTGCTGCCAGCCGCGAAAGCGAAAATAACCAAGATCGAGCGTCTAGGATTTACTTGTCAATAGCTCGCCTGGGAAACATCCAGAGAAGTCAAAGACAGTGCTTCTATACTAATTGCCAGGCGCTGAGACGAATGCCGCCAAGATCTAGCGTCTATGACTTACGGTTCAAGAATTAGCCTCAGAAACAGTGGGAAACAGTGCTTCTATACTAATTGCCAGGCGCTGAGACGAATGCCGCCAAGATCGAGCGTCTATGACTTACGGTTCAAGAATTAGCCTCTGAACATGCTGCCAATAGCTCGCCTGGGAAACATCCAGAGAGATCCAAGATTGTGTTTTTAGACTGGCTGCCACGAGCTGAAACGAATGCAGCCAAGAGCGAGCGTCTGTGACTTACGGTTCAAGAGTTATTCACAGAAACATGGTTCTGAACTTTGCTGCCAGCCGCGAAAGCGAAAATAACCAAGATCGAGCGTCTAGGATTTACTTGTCAATAGCTCGCCTGGGAAACATCCAGAGAAGTCAAAGACAGTGCTTCTATACTAATTGCCAGGCGCTGAGACGAATGCCGCCAAGATCTAGCGTCTATGACTTACGGTTCAAGAATTAGCCTCAGAAACAGTGGGAAACAGTGCTTCTATACTAATTGCCAGGCGCTGAGACGAATGCCGCCAAGATCGAGCGTCTATGACACGGTTCAAGAATTAGCCTCAGAAACAGTGGTTCTGAACATGCTGCCAATAGCTCGCCTGGGAAACATCCAGAGAAGTCCAAGATAGTGTTTTTTAGACTGGCTGCCACGAGCTGAAACGAATGCAGCCAAGAGCGAGCGTCTGTGACTTACGGTTCAAAAGTTATTCACAGAAACATGGTTCTGAACTTTGCTGCCAGCCGCGAAAGCGAAAATAACCAAGATCGAGCGTCTAGGATTTACTTGTCAATAGCTCGCCTGGGAAACATCCAGAGAAGTCAAAGACAGTGCTTCTATACTAATTGCCAGGCGCTGAGACGAATGCCGCCAAGATCTAGCGTCTATGACTTACGGTTCAAGAATTAGCCTCAGAAACAGTGGGAAACAGTGCTTCTATACTAATTGCCAGGCGCTGAGACGAATGCCGCCAAGATCGAGCGTCTATGACACGGTTCAAGAATTAGCCTCAGAAACAGTGGTTCTGAACATGCTGCCAATTGCTCGCCTGGGAAACATCCAGAGAAGTCCAAGATAGTGTTTTTAGACTGGCTGCCACGAGCTGAAACGAATGCAGCCAAGAGCGAGCGTCTGTGACTTACGGTTCAAAAGTTATTCACAGAAACATGGTTCTGAACTTTGCTGCCAGCCGCGAAAGCGAAAATAACCAAGATCGAGCGTCTAGGATTTACTTGTCAATAGCTCGCCTGGGAAACATCCAGAGAAGTCAAAGACAGTGCTTCTATACTAATTGCCAGGCGCTGAGACGAATGCCGCCAAGATCTAGCGTCTATGACTTACGGTTCAAGAATTAGCCTCAGAAACAGTGGGAAACAGTGCTTCTATACTAATTGCCAGGCGCTGAGACGAATGCCGCCAAGATCGAGCGTCTATGACTTACGGTTCAAGAATTAGCCTCTGAACATGCTGCCAATAGCTCGCCTGGGAAACATCCAGAGAGATCCAAGATTGTGTTTTTTAGACTGGCTGCCACGAGCTGAAACGAATGCAGCCAAGAGCGAGCGTCTGTGACTTACGGTTCAAGAGTTATTCACAGAAACATGGTTCTGAACTTTGCTGCCAGCCGCGAAAGCGAAAGTAACCAAGATCGAGCGTCTAGGATTTACTTGTCAATAGCTCGCCTGGGAAACATCCAGAGAAGTCAAAGACAGTGCTTCCATACTAATTGCCAGGCGCTGAGACGAATGCCGCCGAGATCAAGCGTCTAAGACTTACGGTTCAAGAATTAGCCTCAGAAACAGTGGTTCTGAACATGCTGCCAATAGATCGGCTGGGAAACATCCAGAGAAGTCCAAGATAGTGTTTTTTAGACTGGCTGCCACGAGCTGAAACGAATGCAGCCAAGAGCGAGCGTCTGTGACTTACGGTTCAAGAGTTATTCACAGAAACATGGTTCTGAACTTTGCTGCCAGCCGCGAAAGCGAAAGTAACCAAGATCGAGCGTCTAGGATTTACTTGTCAATAGCTCGCCTGGGAAACTTTCAGATAAGTCAAAGACAGTGCTTCTATACTAATTGCCAGGCGCTGAGACGAATGCCGCCAAGATCAAGCGTCTAAGACTTACGGTTCAAGAATTAGCCTCAGAAACAGTGGGAAACAGTGCTTCTATACTAATTGCCAGGCGCTGAGACGAATGCCGCCAAGATCGAGCGTCTATGACTTACGGTTCAAGAATTAGCCTCAGAAACAGTGGTTTTGAACATGCTGCCAATAGCTCGCCTGGGAAACATCCAGAGAAGTCCAAGATAGTGTTTTTTTAGACTGGCTGCCACGAGCTGAAACGAATGCAGCCAAGAGCGAGCGTCTGTGACTTACGGTTCAAGAGTTATTCACAGAAACATGGTTCTGAACTTTGCTGCCAGCCGCGAAAGCGAAAGTAACCAAGATCGAGCGTCTAGGATTTACTTGTGAATAGCTCGCCTGGGAAACATCCAGAGAAGTCAAAGACAGTGCTTCTATACTAATTGCCAGGCGCTGAGACGAATGCCGCCAAGATCAAGCGTCTAAGACTTACGGTTCAAGAATTAGCCTCAGAAACAGTGGTTCTGAACATGCTGCCAATAGCTCGCCTGGGAAACATCCAGAGAAGTCCAAGATAGTGTTTTTTTTAGACTGGCTGCCACGAGCTGAAACGAATCCAGCCAAGAGCGAGCGTCTGTGACTTACGGTTCAAAAGTTATTCACATAAACATGGTTCTGAACTTTGCTGCCAGCCGCGAAAGCGAAAGCAACCAAGGTCGAGCGTCTAGGATTTACTTTTGAATAGCTCGCCTGGAAAACATCCAGAGAAGTCAAAGACAGTGCAGCTATACTAATTGCCAGGCGCTGAGACGAATGCCGCAAGGATCAAGCGTCTAAGACTTACGGTTCAAGAATTAGCCTCAGAAACAGTGGTTCTGAACATGCTGCTAATAGCTCGTCTGGGAAACATCCAGAGAAGTCCAATATAGTGTTTTTTTTAGACTGGCTGCCACGAGCTGAAACGAATGCAACCAAGAGCGAGCGTCTGTGACTTACGATTCAAGAGTTATTCATAGAAACATGGTTCTGAACTTTGCTGCCAGCCGCGAAAGCGAAAGTAACCAAGATCGAGCGTCTAGGATTTACTTGTGAATAGCTCGCCTGGGAAACATCCAGAGAAGTCAAAGACAGTGCTTCTACACTAATTGCCAGGCGCTGAGACGAATGCCGCCAAGATCAAGCGTCTAAGACTTACGGTTCAAGAATTAGCCTCAGAAACAGTGGGAAACAGTGCTTCTATACTAATTGCCAGGCGCTGAGACGAATGCCGCCAAGATCGAGCGTCTATGACTTACGGTTCAAGAATTAGCCTCAGAAACATTGGTTCAAAACATGCTGCCAATAGCTCGCCTGGGAAACATCCAGAGCAGTCCAAGATAGTGTTTTTTTAGACTGGCTGCCACGAGCTGAAACGAATGCAGCCAAGAGCGAGCGTCTGTGACTTACGGTTCAAGAGTTATTCACAGAAACATGGTTCTGAACTTTGCTGCCAGCCGCGAAAGCGAAAGTAACCAAGATCGAGCGTCTAGGATTTACTTGTGAATAGCTCGCCTGGGAAACATCCAGAGAAGTCAAAGAGAGTGCTTCTATACTAATTGCCAGGCGCTGAGACGAATGCCGCCAAGATCAAGCGTCTAAGACTTACGGTTCAAGAATTAGCCTCAGAAACAGTGGTTCTGAACATGCTGCCAATAGCTCGCCTGGGAAACATCCAGAGAAGTCCAAGATAGTGTTTTTTTTAGACTGGCTGCCACGAGCTGAAACGAATCCAGCCAAGAGCGAGCGTCTGTGACTTACGGTTCAAAAGTTATTCACATAAACATGGTTCTGAACTTTGCTGCCAGCCGCGAAAGCGAAAGCAACCAAGGTCGAGCGTCTAGGATTTACTTTTGAATAGCTCGCCTGGAAAACATCCAGAGAAGTCAAAGACAGTGCTTCTATACTAATTGCCAGGCGCTGAGACGAATGCCGCCAAGATCGAGCGTCTATGACTTACGTTTCAAGAATTAGCCTCAGAAACAGTGGTTCTGAACATGCTGCCAATAGCTCGCCTGGGAAACATCCAGAGAAGTCCAAGATAGTGTTTTTTAGACTGGCTGCCACGAGCTGAAACGAATGCAGCCAAGAGCGAGCGTCTGTGACTTACGGTTCAAAAGTTATTCACATAAACATGGTTCTGAACTTTGCTGCCAGCCGCGAAAGCGAAAGCAACCAAGATCGAGCGTCTAGGATTTACTTGTGAATAGCTCGCCTGGAAAACATCCAGAGAAGTCAAAGACAGTGCTTCCATACTAATTGCCAGGCGCTGAGACGAATGCCGCCGAGATCAAGCGTCTAAGACTTACGGTTCAAGAATTAGCCTCAGAAACAGTGGTTCTGAACATGCTGCTAATAGCTCGTCTGGGAAACATCCAGAGAAGTCCAATATAGTGTTTTTTTAGACTGGCTGCCACGAGCTGAAACGAATGCAACCAAGAGCGAGCGTCTGTGACTTACGATTCAAGAGTTATTCATAGAAACATGGTTCTGAACTTTGCTGCCAGCCGCGAAAGCGAAAGTAACCAAGATCGAGCGTCTAGGATTTACTTGTGAATAGCTCGCCTGGGAAACATCCAGAGAAGTCAAAGACAGTGCTTCTATGCTAATTGCCAGGCGCTGAGACGAATGCCGCCAAGATCAAGCGTCTAAGACTTACGGTTCAAGAATTAGCCTCAGAAACAGTGGGAAACAGTGCTTCTATACTAATTGCCAGGCGCTGAGACGAATGCCGCCAAGATCGAGCGTCTATGACTTACGGTTCAAGAATTAGCCTCAGAAACATTGGTTCAAAACATGCTGCCAATAGCTCGCCTGGGAAACATCCAGAGAAGTCCAAGATAGTGTTTTTTTAGACTGGCTGCCACGAGCTGAAACGAATGCAGCCAAGAGCGAGCGTCTGTGACTTACGGTTCAAGAGTTATTCACAGAAACATGGTTCGGAACTTTGCTGCCAGCCGCGAAAGCGAAAATAACCAAGATCGAGCGTCTAGGATTTACTTGTCAATAGCTCGCCTGGGAAACATCCAGAGAAGTCAAAGACAGTGCTTCTATACTAATTGCCAGGTGCTGAGACGAATGCCGCCAAGGTCGAGCGTCTATGACTTACGGTTCAAGAATTAGCCTCAGAAACAGTGGTTCTGAACATGCTGCCAATAGCTCGCCTGGGAAACATCCAGAGAAGTCCAAGATAGTGTTTTTTTTAGACTGGCTGCCACGAGCTGAAACGAATGCAGCCAAGAGCGAGCGTCTGTGACTTACGGTTCAAAAGTTATTCACATAAACATGGTTCTGAACTTTGCTGCAAGCCGCGAAAGCGAAAGCAACCAAGATCGAGCGTCTAGGATTTACTTGTGAATAGCTCGCCTGGAAAACATCCAGAGAAGTCAAAGACAGTGCAGCTATACTAATTGCCAGGCGCTGAGACGAGTGCCGCCAAGATCAAGCGTCTAAGACTTACGGTTCAAGAATTAGCCTCAGAAACAGTGGGAAACAGTGCTTCTATACTAATTGCCAGGCGCTGAGACGAATGCCGCCAAGATCGAGCGTCTATGACTTACGTTTCAAGAATTAGCCTCAGAAACAGTGGTTCTGAAAATGCTGCCAATAGCTCGCCTGGGAAACATCCAGAGAAGTCCAAGATAGTGTTTTTTAGACTGGCTGCCACGAGCTGAAACGAATGCAGCCAAGAGCGAGCGTCTGTGACTTACGGTTCAAAAGTTATTCACAGAAACATGGTTCTGAACTTTGCTGCCAGCCGCGAAAGCGAAAGTAACCAAGATCGAGCGTCTAGGATTTACTTGTCAATAGCTCGCCTGGGAAACATCCAGAGAAGTCAAAGACAGTGCTTCTATACTAATTGCCAGGCGCTGAGACGAATGCCGCCAAGATCTAGCGTCTATGACTTACGGTTCAAGAATTAGCCTCAGAAACAGTGGGAAACAGTGCTTCTATACTAATTGCCAGGCGCTGAGACGAATGCCGCCAAGATCGAGCGTCTATGACTTACGGTTCAAGAATTAGCCTCTGAACATGCTGCCAATAGCTCGCCTGGGAAACATCCAGAGAGATCCAAGATTGTGTTTTTTAGACTGGCTGCCACGAGCTGAAACGAATGCAGCCAAGAGCGAGCGTCTGTGACTTACGGTTCAAGAGTTATTCACAGAAACATGGTTCTGAACTTTGCTGCCAGCCGCGAAAGCGAAAGTAACCAAGATCGAGCGTCTAGGATTTACTTGTCAATAGCTCGCCTGGGAAACATCCAGAGAAGTCAAAGACAGTGCTTCCATACTAATTGCCAGGCGCTGAGACGAATGCCGCCGAGATCAAGCGTCTAAGACTTACGGTTCAAGAATTAGCCTCAGAAACAGTGGTTCTGAACATGCTGCTAATAGCTCGTCTGGGAAACATCCAGAGAAGTCCAATATAGTGTTTTTTTAGACTGGCTGCCACGAGCTGAAACGAATGCAACCAAGAGCGAGCGTCTGTGACTTACGATTCAAGAGTTATTCATAGAAACATGGTTCTGAACTTTGCTGCCAGCCGCGAAAGCGAAAGTAACCAAGATCGAGCGTCTAGGATTTACTTGTGAATAGCTCGCCTGGGAAACATCCAGAGAAGTCAAAGACAGTGCTTCTATACTAATTGCCAGGCGCTGAGACGAATGCCGCCAAGATCAAGCGTCTAAGACTTACGGTTCAAGAATTAGCCTCAGAAACAGTGGGAAACAGTGCTTCTATACTAATTGCCAGGCGCTGAGACGAATGCCGCCAAGATCGAGCGTCTATGACTTACGGTTCAAGAATTAGCCTCAGAAACATTGGTTCAAAACATGCTGCCAATAGCTCGCCTGGGAAACATCCAGAGAAGTCCAAGATAGTGTTTTTTTAGACTGGCTGCCACGAGCTGAAACGAATGCAGCCAAGAGCGAGCGTCTGTGACTTACGGTTCAAGAGTTATTCACAGAAACATGGTTCGGAACTTTGCTGCCAGCCGCGAAAGCGAAAATAACCAAGATCGAGCGTCTAGGATTTACTTGTCAATAGCTCGCCTGGGAAACATCCAGAGAAGTCAAAGACAGTGCTTCTATACTAATTGCCAGGTGCTGAGACGAATGCCGCCAAGGTCGAGCGTCTATGACTTACGGTTCAAGAATTAGCCTCAGAAACAGTGGTTCTGAACATGCTGCCAATAGCTCGCCTGGGAAACATCCAGAGAAGTCCAAGATAGTGTTTTTTAGACTGGCTGCCACGAGCTGAAACGAATGCAGCCAAGAGCGAGCGTCTGTGACTTACGGTTCAAAAGTTATTCACAGAAACATGGTTCTGAACTTTGCTGCTAGCCGCGAAAGCGAAAATAACCAAGATGGAGCGTCTAGGATTTACTTGTCAATAGCTCGCCTGGGAAACATCTAGAGAAGTCAAAGACAGTGCTTCTATACTAATTGCCAGGCGCTGAGACGAATGCCGCCAAGATCTAGCGTCTATGACTTACGGTTCAAGAATTAGCCTCAGAAACAGTGGGAAACAGTGCTTCTATACTAATTGCCAGGCGCTGAGACGAATGCCGCCAAGATCGAGCGTCTATGACTTACGTTTCAAGAATTAGCCTCAGAAACAGTGGTTCTGAAAATGCTGCCAATAGCTCGCCTGGGAAACATCCAGAGAAGTCCAAGATAGTGTTTTTTTAGACTGGCTGCCACGAGCTGAAACGAATGCAGCCAAGAGCGAGCGTCTGTGACTTACGGTTCAAAAGTTATTCACAGAAACATGGTTCTGAACTTTGCTGCTAGCCGCGAAAGCGAAAATAACCAAGATGGAGCGTCTAGGATTTACTTGTCAATAGCTCGCCTGGGAAACATCTAGAGAAGTCAAAGACAGTGCTTCTATACTAATTGCCAGGCGCTGAGACGAATGCCGCCAAGATCAAGCGTCTAAGACTTACGGTTCAAGAATTAGCCTCAGAAACAGTGGGAAACAGTGCTTCTATACTAATTGCCAGGCGCTGAGACGAATGCCGCCAAGATCGAGCGTCTATGACTTACGGTTCAAGAATTAGCCTCAGAAACATTGGTTCAAAACATGCTGCCAATAGCTCGCCTGGGAAACATCCAGAGAAGTCCAAGATAGTGTTTTTTTAGACTGGCTGCCACGAGCTGAAACGAATGCAGCCAAGAGCGAGCGTCTGTGACTTACGGTTCAAGAGTTATTCACAGAAACATGGTTCGGAACTTTGCTGCCAGCCGCGAAAGCGAAAATAACCAAGATCGAGCGTCTAGGATTTACTTGTCAATAGCTCGCCTGGGAAACATCCAGAGAAGTCAAAGACAGTGCTTCTATACTAATTGCCAGGTGCTGAGACGAATGCCGCCAAGGTCGAGCGTCTATGACTTACGGTTCAAGAATTAGCCTCAGAAACAGTGGTTCTGAACATGCTGCCAATAGCTCGCCTGGGAAACATCCAGAGAAGTCCAAGATAGTGTTTTTTTTAGACTGGCTGCCACGAGCTGAAACGAATGCAGCCAAGAGCGAGCGTCTGTGACTTACGGTTCAAAAGTTATTCACATAAACATGGTTCTGAACTTTGCTGCAAGCCGCGAAAGCGAAAGCAACCAAGATCGAGCGTCTAGGATTTACTTGTGAATAGCTCGCCTGGAAAACATCCAGAGAAGTCAAAGACAGTGCAGCTATACTAATTGCCAGGCGCTGAGACGAGTGCCGCCAAGATCAAGCGTCTAAGACTTACGGTTCAAGAATTAGCCTCAGAAACAGTGGGAAACAGTGCTTCTATACTAATTGCCAGGCGCTGAGACGAATGCCGCCAAGATCGAGCGTCTATGACTTACGTTTCAAGAATTAGCCTCAGAAACAGTGGTTCTGAAAATGCTGCCAATAGCTCGCCTGGGAAACATCCAGAGAAGTCCAAGATAGTGTTTTTTAGACTGGCTGCCACGAGCTGAAACGAATGCAGCCAAGAGCGAGCGTCTGTGACTTACGGTTCAAAAGTTATTCACAGAAACATGGTTCTGAACTTTGCTGCCAGCCGCGAAAGCGAAAGTAACCAAGATCGAGCGTCTAGGATTTACTTGTCAATAGCTCGCCTGGGAAACATCCAGAGAAGTCAAAGACAGTGCTTCTATACTAATTGCCAGGCGCTGAGACGAATGCCGCCAAGATCTAGCGTCTATGACTTACGGTTCAAGAATTAGCCTCAGAAACAGTGGGAAACAGTGCTTCTATACTAATTGCCAGGCGCTGAGACGAATGCCGCCAAGATCGAGCGTCTATGACTTACGGTTCAAGAATTAGCCTCTGAACATGCTGCCAATAGCTCGCCTGGGAAACATCCAGAGAGATCCAAGATTGTGTTTTTTAGACTGGCTGCCACGAGCTGAAACGAATGCAGCCAAGAGCGAGCGTCTGTGACTTACGGTTCAAGAGTTATTCACAGAAACATGGTTCTGAACTTTGCTGCCAGCCGCGAAAGCGAAAGTAACCAAGATCGAGCGTCTAGGATTTACTTGTCAATAGCTCGCCTGGGAAACATCCAGAGAAGTCAAAGACAGTGCTTCCATACTAATTGCCAGGCGCTGAGACGAATGCCGCCGAGATCAAGCGTCTAAGACTTACGGTTCAAGAATTAGCCTCAGAAACAGTGGTTCTGAACATGCTGCTAATAGCTCGTCTGGGAAACATCCAGAGAAGTCCAATATAGTGTTTTTTTAGACTGGCTGCCACGAGCTGAAACGAATGCAACCAAGAGCGAGCGTCTGTGACTTACGATTCAAGAGTTATTCATAGAAACATGGTTCTGAACTTTGCTGCCAGCCGCGAAAGCGAAAGTAACCAAGATCGAGCGTCTAGGATTTACTTGTGAATAGCTCGCCTGGGAAACATCCAGAGAAGTCAAAGACAGTGCTTCTATACTAATTGCCAGGCGCTGAGACGAATGCCGCCAAGATCAAGCGTCTAAGACTTACGGTTCAAGAATTAGCCTCAGAAACAGTGGGAAACAGTGCTTCTATACTAATTGCCAGGCGCTGAGACGAATGCCGCCAAGATCGAGCGTCTATGACTTACGGTTCAAGAATTAGCCTCAGAAACATTGGTTCAAAACATGCTGCCAATAGCTCGCCTGGGAAACATCCAGAGAAGTCCAAGATAGTGTTTTTTTAGACTGGCTGCCACGAGCTGAAACGAATGCAGCCAAGAGCGAGCGTCTGTGACTTACGGTTCAAGAGTTATTCACAGAAACATGGTTCGGAACTTTGCTGCCAGCCGCGAAAGCGAAAATAACCAAGATCGAGCGTCTAGGATTTACTTGTCAATAGCTCGCCTGGGAAACATCCAGAGAAGTCAAAGACAGTGCTTCTATACTAATTGCCAGGTGCTGAGACGAATGCCGCCAAGGTCGAGCGTCTATGACTTACGGTTCAAGAATTAGCCTCAGAAACAGTGGTTCTGAACATGCTGCCAATAGCTCGCCTGGGAAACATCCAGAGAAGTCCAAGATAGTGTTTTTTAGACTGGCTGCCACGAGCTGAAACGAATGCAGCCAAGAGCGAGCGTCTGTGACTTACGGTTCAAAAGTTATTCACAGAAACATGGTTCTGAACTTTGCTGCTAGCCGCGAAAGCGAAAATAACCAAGATGGAGCGTCTAGGATTTACTTGTCAATAGCTCGCCTGGGAAACATCTAGAGAAGTCAAAGACAGTGCTTCTATACTAATTGCCAGGCGCTGAGACGAATGCCGCCAAGATCTAGCGTCTATGACTTACGGTTCAAGAATTAGCCTCAGAAACAGTGGGAAACAGTGCTTCTATACTAATTGCCAGGCGCTGAGACGAATGCCGCCAAGATCGAGCGTCTATGACTTACGTTTCAAGAATTAGCCTCAGAAACAGTGGTTCTGAAAATGCTGCCAATAGCTCGCCTGGGAAACATCCAGAGAAGTCCAAGATAGTGTTTTTTAGACTGGCTGCCACGAGCTGAAACGAATGCAGCCAAGAGCGAGCGTCTGTGACTTACGGTTCAAAAGTTATTCACAGAAACATGGTTCTGAACTTTGCTGCCAGCCGCGAAAGCGAAAATAACCAAGATGGAGCGTCTAGGATTTACTTGTCAATAGCTCGCCTGGGAAACATCTAGAGAAGTCAAAGACAGTGCTTCTATACTAATTGCCAGGCGCTGAGACGAATGCCGCCAAGATCTAGCGTCTATGACTTACGGTTCAAGAATTAGCCTCAGAAACAGTGGGAAACAGTGCTTCTATACTAATTGCCAGGCGCTGAGACGAATGCCGCCAAGATCGAGCGTCTATGACTTACGGTTCAAGAATTAGCCTCTGAACATGCTGCCAATAGCTCGCCTGGGAAACATCCAGAGAGATCCAAGATTGTGTTTTTTAGACTGGCTGCCACGAGCTGAAACGAATGCAGCCAAGAGCGAGCGTCTGTGACTTACGGTTCAAGAGTTATTCACAGAAACATGGTTCTGAACTTTGCTGCCAGCCGCGAAAGCGAAAGTAACCAAGATCGAGCGTCTAGGATTTACTTGTCAATAGCTCGCCTGGGAAACATCCAGAGAAGTCAAAGACAGTGCTTCCATACTAATTGCCAGGCGCTGAGACGAATGCCGCCGAGATCAAGCGTCTAAGACTTACGGTTCAAGAATTAGCCTCAGAAACAGTGGTTCTGAACATGCTGCTAATAGCTCGTCTGGGAAACATCCAGAGAAGTCCAATATAGTGTTTTTTTAGACTGGCTGCCACGAGCTGAAACGAATGCAACCAAGAGCGAGCGTCTGTGACTTACGATTCAAGAGTTATTCATAGAAACATGGTTCTGAACTTTGCTGCCAGCCGCGAAAGCGAAAGTAACCAAGATCGAGCGTCTAGGATTTACTTGTGAATAGCTCGCCTGGGAAACATCCAGAGAAGTCAAAGACAGTGCTTCTATACTAATTGCCAGGCGCTGAGACGAATGCCGCCAAGATCAAGCGTCTAAGACTTACGGTTCAAGAATTAGCCTCAGAAACAGTGGGAAACAGTGCTTCTATACTAATTGCCAGGCGCTGAGACGAATGCCGCCAAGATCGAGCGTCTATGACTTACGGTTCAAGAATTAGCCTCAGAAACATTGGTTCAAAACATGCTGCCAATAGCTCGCCTGGGAAACATCCAGAGAAGTCCAAGATAGTGTTTTTTTAGACTGGCTGCCACGAGCTGAAACGAATGCAGCCAAGAGCGAGCGTCTGTGACTTACGGTTCAAGAGTTATTCACAGAAACATGGTTCGGAACTTTGCTGCCAGCCGCGAAAGCGAAAATAACCAAGATCGAGCGTCTAGGATTTACTTGTCAATAGCTCGCCTGGGAAACATCCAGAGAAGTCAAAGACAGTGCTTCTATACTAATTGCCAGGTGCTGAGACGAATGCCGCCAAGGTCGAGCGTCTATGACTTACGGTTCAAGAATTAGCCTCAGAAACAGTGGTTCTGAACATGCTGCCAATAGCTCGCCTGGGAAACATCCAGAGAAGTCCAAGATAGTGTTTTTTAGACTGGCTGCCACGAGCTGAAACGAATGCAGCCAAGAGCGAGCGTCTGTGACTTACGGTTCAAAAGTTATTCACAGAAACATGGTTCTGAACTTTGCTGCCAGCCGCGAAAGCGAAAATAACCAAGATGGAGCGTCTAGGATTTACTTGTCAATAGCTCGCCTGGGAAACATCTAGAGAAGTCAAAGACAGTGCTTCTATACTAATTGCCAGGCGCTGAGACGAATGCCGCCAAGATCTAGCGTCTATGACTTACGGTTCAAGAATTAGCCTCAGAAACAGTGGGAAACAGTGCTTCTATACTAATTGCCAGGCGCTGAGACGAATGCCGCCAAGATCGAGCGTCTATGACTTACGTTTCAAGAATTAGCCTCAGAAACAGTGGTTCTGAAAATGCTGCCAATAGCTCGCCTGGGAAACATCCAGAGAAGTCCAAGATAGTGTTTTTTAGACTGGCTGCCACGAGCTGAAACGAATGCAGCCAAGAGCGAGCGTCTGTGCCTTACGGTTCAAAAGTTATTCACAGAAACATGGTTCTGAACTTTGCTGCCAGCCGCGAAAGCGAAAATAACCAAGATCGAGCGTCTAGGATTTACTTGTCAATAGCTCGCCTGGGAAACATCTAGAGAAGTCAAAGACAGTGCTTCTATACTAATTGCCAGGCGCTGAGACGAATGCCGCCAAGATCTAGCGTCTATGACTTACGGTTCAAGAATTAGCCTCAGAAACAGTGGGAAACAGTGCTTCTATACTAATTGCCAGGCGCTGAGACGAATGCCGCCAAGATCGAGCGTCTATGACTTACGTTTCAAGAATTAGCCTCAGAAACAGTGGTTCTGAAAATGCTGCCAATAGCTCGCCTGGGAAACATCCAGAGAAGTCCAAGATAGTGTTTTTTAGACTGGCTGCCACGAGCTGAAACGAATGCAGCCAAGAGCGAGCGTCTGTGACTTACGGTTCAAAAGTTATTCACAGAAACATGGTTCTGAACTTTGCTGCCAGCCGCGAAAGCGAAAATAACCAAGATCGAGCGTCTAGGATTTACTTGTCAATAGCTCGCCTGGGAAACATCTAGAGAAGTCAAAGACAGTGCTTCTATACTAATTGCCAGGCGCTGAGACGAATGCCGCCAAGATCTAGCGTCTATGACTTACGGTTCAAGAATTAGCCTCAGAAACAGTGGGAAACAGTGCTTCTATACTAATTGCCAGGCGCTGAGACGAATGCCGCCAAGATCGAGCGTCTATGACTTACGTTTCAAGAATTAGCCTCAGAAACAGTGGTTCTGAAAATGCTGCCAATAGCTCGCCTGGGAAACATCCAGAGAAGTCCAAGATAGTGTTTTTTAGACTGGCTGCCACGAGCTGAAACGAATGCAGCCAAGAGCGAGCGTCTGTGACTTACGGTTCAAAAGTTATTCACAGAAACATGGTTCTGAACTTTGCTGCCAGCCGCGAAAGCGAAAATAACCAAGATCGAGCGTCTAGGATTTACTTGTCAATAGCTCGCCTGGGAAACATCCAGAGAAGTCAAAGACAGTGCAGCTATACTAATTGCCAGGCGCTGAGACGAATGCCGCCAAGATCAAGCGTCTATGACTTACGGTTCAAGAATTAGCCTCAGAAACAGTGGTTCTGAACATGCTGCCAATAGCTCGCCTGGGAAACATCCAGAGAAGTCCAAGATAGTGTTTTTTAGACTGGCTGCCACGAGCTGAAACGAATGCAGCCAAGAGCGAGCGTCTGTCACTTACGGTTCAAGAGTTATTCACAGAAACATGGTTCTGAACTTTGCTGCCAGCCGCGAAAGCGAAAGTAACCAAGATCGAGCGTCTAGGATTTACTTGTCAATAGCTCGCCTGGGAAACATCCAGAGAAGTTAAAGACAGTGCTTCTATACTAATTGCCAGGCGCTGAGACGAATGCCGCCAAGATCGAGCGTCTATGACTTACGGTTCAAGAATTAGCCTCAGAAACAGTGGGAAACAGTGCTTCTATACTAATTGCCAGGCGCTGAGACGAATGCCGCCAAGATCGAGCGTCTATGACTTACGGTTCAAGAATTAGCCTCAGAACCAGTGGTTCTGAACATGCTGCCAATAGATCGCCTGGGAAACATCCAGAGAAGTCCAAGATAGTGTTTTTTAGACTGGCTGCCACGAGCTGAAACGAATGCAGCCAAGAGCGAGCGTCTGTGACTTACGGTTCAAGAGTTATTCACAGAAACATGGTTCTGAACTTTGCTGCCAGCCGCGAAAGCGAAAGTAACCAAGATCGAGCGTCTAGGATTTACTTGTCAATAGCTCGCCTGGGAAACTTTCAGATAAGTCAAAGACAGTGCTTCTATACTAATTGCCAGGCGCTGAGACGAATGCCGCCAAGATCAAGCGTCTAAGACTTACGGTTCAAGAATTAGCCTCAGAAACAGTGGTTCTGAACATGCTGCCAATAGCTCGCCTGGGAAACATCCAGAGAAGTCCAAGATAGTGTTTTTTTTAGACTGGCTGCCACGAGCTGAAACGAATCCAGCCAAGAGCGAGCGTCTGTGACTTACGGTTCAAAAGTTATTCACATAAACATGGTTCTGAACTTTGCTGCCAGCCGCGAAAGCGAAAGCAACCAAGGTCGAGCGTCTAGGATTTACTTTTGAATAGCTCGCCTGGAAAACATCCAGAGAAGTCAAAGACAGTGCAGCTATACTAATTGCCAGGCGCTGAGACGAATGCCGCAAGGATCAAGCGTCTAAGACTTACGGTTCAAGAATTAGCCTCAGAAACAGTGGGAAACAGTGCTTCTATACTAATTGCCAGGCGCTGAGACGAATGCCGCCAAGATCGAGCGTCTATGACTTACGGTTCAAGAATTAGCCTCAGAAACAGTGGTTCTGAACATGCTGCCAATAGCTCGCCTGGGAAACATCCAGAGAAGTCCAAGATAGTGTTTTTTAGACTGGCTGCCACGAGCTGAAACGAATGCAGCCAAGAGCGAGCGTCTGTGACTTACGGTTCAAGAGTTATTCACAGAAACATGGTTCTGAACTTTGCTGCCAGCCGCGAAAGCGAAAGTAACCAAGATCGAGCGTCTAGGATTTACTTGTCAATAGCTCGCCTGGGAAACATCCAGAGAAGTCAAAGACAGTGCTTCCATACTAATTGCCAGGCGCTGAGACGAATGCCGCCGAGATCAAGCGTCTAAGACTTACGGTTCAAGAATTAGCCTCAGAAACAGTGGTTCTGAACATGCTGCTAATAGCTCGTCTGGGAAACATCCAGAGAAGTCCAATATAGTGTTTTTTTAGACTGGCTGCCACGAGCTGAAACGAATGCAACCAAGAGCGAGCGTCTGTGACTTACGATTCAAGAGTTATTCATAGAAACATGGTTCTGAACTTTGCTGCCAGCCGCGAAAGCGAAAGTAACCAAGATCGAGCGTCTAGGATTTACTTGTGAATAGCTCGCCTGGGAAACATCCAGAGAAGTCAAAGACAGTGCTTCTATACTAATTGCCAGGCGCTGAGACGAATGCCGCCAAGATCAAGCGTCTAAGACTTACGGTTCAAGAATTAGCCTCAGAAACAGTGGGAAACAGTGCTTCTATACTAATTGCCAGGCGCTGAGACGAATGCCGCCAAGATCGAGCGTCTATGACTTACGTTTCAAGAATTAGCCTCAGAAACAGTGGTTCTGAAAATGCTGCCAATAGCTCGCCTGGGAAACATCCAGAGAAGTCCAAGATAGTGTTTTTTAGACTGGCTGCCACGAGCTGAAACGAATGCAGCCAAGAGCGAGCGTCTGTGACTTACGGTTCAAAAGTTATTCACAGAAACATGGTTCTGAACTTTGCTGCCAGCCGCGAAAGCGAAAATAACCAAGATCGAGCGTCTAGGATTTACTTGTCAATAGCTCGCCTGGGAAACATCTAGAGAAGTCAAAGACAGTGCTTCTATACTAATTGCCAGGCGCTGAGACGAATGCCGCCAAGATCTAGCGTCTATGACTTACGGTTCAAGAATTAGCCTCAGAAACAGTGGGAAACAGTGCTTCTATACTAATTGCCAGGCGCTGAGACGAATGCCGCCAAGATCGAGCGTCTATGACTTACGTTTCAAGAATTAGCCTCAGAAACAGTGGTTCTGAAAATGCTGCCAATAGCTCGCCTGGGAAACATCCAGAGAAGTCCAAGATAGTGTTTTTTAGACTGGCTGCCACGAGCTGAAACGAATGCAGCCAAGAGCGAGCGTCTGTGACTTACGTTTCAAGAATTAGCCTCAGAAACAGTGGTTCTGAAAATGCTGCCAATAGCTCGCCTGGGAAACATCCAGAGAAGTCCAAGATAGTGTTTTTTAGACTGGCTGCCACGAGCTGAAACGAATGCAGCCAAGAGCGAGCGTCTGTGACTTACGGTTCAAAAGTTATTCACAGAAACATGGTTCTGAACTTTGCTGCCAGCCGCGAAAGCGAAAATAACCAAGATCGAGCGTCTAGGATTTACTTGTCAATAGCTCGCCTGGGAAACATCCAGAGAAGTCAAAGACAGTGCAGCTATACTAATTGCCAGGCGCTGAGACGAATGCCGCCAAGATCAAGCGTCTAAGACTTACGGTTCAAGAATTAGCCTCAGAAACAGTGGGAAACAGTGCTTCTATACTAATTGCCAGGCGCTGAGACGAATGCCGCCAAGATCGAGCGTCTATGACTTACGGTTCAAGAATTAGCCTCAGAAACAGTGGTTCTGAACATGCTGCCAATAGCTCGCCTGGGAAACATCCAGAGAAGTCCAAGATAGTGTTTTTTAGACTGGCTGCCACGAGCTGAAACGAATGCAGCCAAGAGCGAGCGTCTGTGACTTACGTTTCAAGAATTAGCCTCAGAAACAGTGGTTCTGAAAATGCTGCCAATAGCTCGCCTGGGAAACATCCAGAGAAGTCCAAGATAGTGTTTTTTAGACTGGCTGCCACGAGCTGAAACGAATGCAGCCAAGAGCGAGCGTCTGTGACTTACGGTTCAAAAGTTATTCACAGAAACATGGTTCTGAACTTTGCTGCCAGCCGCGAAAGCGAAAATAACCAAGATCGAGCGTCTAGGATTTACTTGTCAATAGCTCGCCTGGGAAACATCCAGAGAAGTCAAAGACAGTGCAGCTATACTAATTGCCAGGCGCTGAGACGAATGCCGCCAAGATCAAGCGTCTAAGACTTACGGTTCAAGAATTAGCCTCAGAAACAGTGGGAAACAGTGCTTCTATACTAATTGCCAGGCGCTGAGACGAATGCCGCCAAGATCGAGCGTCTATGACTTACGGTTCAAGAATTAGCCTCAGAAACAGTGGTTCTGAACATGCTGCCAATAGCTCGCCTGGGAAACATCCAGAGAAGTCCAAGATAGTGTTTTTTAGACTGGCTGCCACGAGCTGAAACGAATGCAGCCAAGAGCGAGCGTCTGTCACTTACGGTTCAAGAGTTATTCACAGAAACATGGTTCTGAACTTTGCTGCCAGCCGCGAAAGCGAAAGTAACCAAGATCGAGCGTCTAGGATTTACTTGTCAATAGCTCGCCTGGGAAACATCCAGAGAAGTTAAAGACAGTGCTTCTATACTAATTGCCAGGCGCTGAGACGAATGCCGCCAAGATCGAGCGTCTATGACTTACGGTTCAAGAATTAGCCTCAGAAACAGTGGGAAACAGTGCTTCTATACTAATTGCCAGGCGCTGAGACGAATGCCGCCAAGATCGAGCGTCTATGACTTACGGTTCAAGAATTAGCCTCAGAACCAGTGGTTCTGAACATGCTGCCAATAGATCGCCTGGGAAACATCCAGAGAAGTCCAAGATAGTGTTTTTAGACTGGCTGCCACGAGCTGAAACGAATGCAGCCAAGAGCGAGCGTCTGTGACTTACGGTTCAAGAGTTATTCACAGAAACATGGTTCTGAACTTTGCTGCCAGCCGCGAAAGCGAAAGTAACCAAGATCGAGCGTCTAGGATTTACTTGTCAATAGCTCGCCTGGGAAACTTTCAGATAAGTCAAAGACAGTGCTTCTATACTAATTGCCAGGCGCTGAGACGAATGCCGCCAAGATCAAGCGTCTAAGACTTACGGTTCAAGAATTAGCCTCAGAAACAGTGGGAAACAGTGCTTCTATACTAATTGCCAGGCGCTGAGACGAATGCCGCCAAGATCGAGCGTCTATGACTTACGGTTCAAGAATTAGCCTCAGAAACAGTGGTTTTGAACATGCTGCCAATAGCTCGCCTGGGAAACATCCAGAGAAGTCCAAGATAGTGTTTTTTTAGACTGGCTGCCACGAGCTGAAACGAATGCAGCCAAGAGCGAGCGTCTGTGACTTACGGTTCAAGAGTTATTCACAGAAACATGGTTCTGAACTTTGCTGCCAGCCGCGAAAGCGAAAGTAACCAAGATCGAGCGTCTAGGATTTACTTGTGAATAGCTCGCCTGGGAAACATCCAGAGAAGTCAAAGACAGTGCTTCTATACTAATTGCCAGGCGCTGAGACGAATGCCGCCAAGATCAAGCGTCTAAGACTTACGGTTCAAGAATTAGCCTCAGAAACAGTGGTTCTGAACATGCTGCCAATAGCTCGCCTGGGAAACATCCAGAGAAGTCCAAGATAGTGTTTTTTTTAGACTGGCTGCCACGAGCTGAAACGAATCCAGCCAAGAGCGAGCGTCTGTGACTTACGGTTCAAAAGTTATTCACATAAACATGGTTCTGAACTTTGCTGCCAGCCGCGAAAGCGAAAGCAACCAAGGTCGAGCGTCTAGGATTTACTTTTGAATAGCTCGCCTGGAAAACATCCAGAGAAGTCAAAGACAGTGCAGCTATACTAATTGCCAGGCGCTGAGACGAATGCCGCAAGGATCAAGCGTCTAAGACTTACGGTTCAAGAATTAGCCTCAGAAACAGTGGGAAACAGTGCTTCTATACTAATTGCCAGGCGCTGAGACGAATGCCGCCAAGATCGAGCGTCTATGACTTACGGTTCAAGAATTAGCCTCAGAAACAGTGGTTCTGAACATGCTGCCAATAGCTCGCCTGGGAAACATCCAGAGAAGTCCAAGATAGTGTTTTTTAGACTGGCTGCCACGAGCTGAAACGAATGCAGCCAAGAGCGAGCGTCTGTGACTTACGGTTCAAGAGTTATTCACAGAAACATGGTTCTGAACTTTGCTGCCAGCCGCGAAAGCGAAAGTAACCAAGATCGAGCGTCTAGGATTTACTTGTCAATAGCTCGCCTGGGAAACATCCAGAGAAGTCAAAGACAGTGCTTCCATACTAATTGCCAGGCGCTGAGACGAATGCCGCCGAGATCAAGCGTCTAAGACTTACGGTTCAAGAATTAGCCTCAGAAACAGTGGTTCTGAACATGCTGCTAATAGCTCGTCTGGGAAACATCCAGAGAAGTCCAATATAGTGTTTTTTTAGACTGGCTGCCACGAGCTGAAACGAATGCAACCAAGAGCGAGCGTCTGTGACTTACGATTCAAGAGTTATTCATAGAAACATGGTTCTGAACTTTGCTGCCAGCCGCGAAAGCGAAAGTAACCAAGATCGAGCGTCTAGGATTTACTTGTGAATAGCTCGCCTGGGAAACATCCAGAGAAGTCAAAGACAGTGCTTCTATACTAATTGCCAGGCGCTGAGACGAATGCCGCCAAGATCAAGCGTCTAAGACTTACGGTTCAAGAATTAGCCTCAGAAACAGTGGGAAACAGTGCTTCTATACTAATTGCCAGGCGCTGAGACGAATGCCGCCAAGATCGAGCGTCTATGACTTACGGTTCAAGAATTAGCCTCAGAAACATTGGTTCAAAACATGCTGCCAATAGCTCGCCTGGGAAACATCCAGAGAAGTCCAAGATAGTGTTTTTTTAGACTGGCTGCCACGAGCTGAAACGAATGCAGCCAAGAGCGAGCGTCTGTGACTTACGGTTCAAGAGTTATTCACAGAAACATGGTTCGGAACTTTGCTGCCAGCCGCGAAAGCGAAAATAACCAAGATCGAGCGTCTAGGATTTACTTGTCAATAGCTCGCCTGGGAAACATCTAGAGAAGTCAAAGACAGTGCTTCTATACTAATTGCCAGGCGCTGAGACGAATGCCGCCAAGATCTAGCGTCTATGACTTACGGTTCAAGAATTAGCCTCAGAAACAGTGGGAAACAGTGCTTCTATACTAATTGCCAGGCGCTGAGACGAATGCCGCCAAGATCGAGCGTCTATGACTTACGTTTCAAGAATTAGCCTCAGAAACAGTGGTTCTGAAAATGCTGCCAATAGCTCGCCTGGGAAACATCCAGAGAAGTCCAAGATAGTGTTTTTTAGACTGGCTGCCACGAGCTGAAACGAATGCAGCCAAGAGCGAGCGTCTGTGACTTACGGTTCAAAAGTTATTCACAGAAACATGGTTCTGAACTTTGCTGCCAGCCGCGAAAGCGAAAATAACCAAGATCGAGCGTCTAGGATTTACTTGTCAATAGCTCGCCTGGGAAACATCTAGAGAAGTCAAAGACAGTGCTTCTATACTAATTGCCAGGCGCTGAGACGAATGCCGCCAAGATCTAGCGTCTATGACTTACGGTTCAAGAATTAGCCTCAGAAACAGTGGGAAACAGTGCTTCTATACTAATTGCCAGGCGCTGAGACGAATGCCGCCAAGATCGAGCGTCTATGACTTACGTTTCAAGAATTAGCCTCAGAAACAGTGGTTCTGAAAATGCTGCCAATAGCTCGCCTGGGAAACATCCAGAGAAGTCCAAGATAGTGTTTTTTAGACTGGCTGCCACGAGCTGAAACGAATGCAGCCAAGAGCGAGCGTCTTTGACTTACGGTTCAAAAGTTATTCACAGAAACATGGTTCTGAACTTTGCTGCCAGCCGCGAAAGCGAAAATAACCAAGATCGAGCGTCTAGGATTTACTTGTCAATAGCTCGCCTGGGAAACATCCAGAGAAGTCAAAGACAGTGCTTCTATACTAATTGCCAGGCGCTGAGACGAATGCCGCCAAGATCTAGCGTCTATGACTTACGGTTCAAGAATTAGCCTCAGAAACAGTGGGAAACAGTGCTTCTATACTAATTGCCAGGCGCTGAGACGAATGCCGCCAAGATCGAGCGTCTATGACACGGTTCAAGAATTAGCCTCAGAAACAGTGGTTCTGAACATGCTGCCATTAGCTCGCCTGGGAAACATCCAGAGAAGTCCAAGATAGTGTTTTTTAGACTGGCTGCCACGAGCTGAAACGAATGCAGCCAAGAGCGAGCGTCTGTGACTTACGGTTCAAAAGTTATTCACAGAAACATGGTTCTGAACTTTGCTGCCAGCCGCGAAAGCGAAAATAACCAAGATCGAGCGTCTAGGATTTACTTGTCAATAGCTCGCCTGGGAAACATCCAGAGAAGTCAAAGACAGTGCTTCTATACTAATTGCCAGGCGCTGAGACGAATGCCGCCAAGATCTAGCGTCTATGACTTACGGTTCAAGAATTAGCCTCAGAAACAGTGGGAAACAGTGCTTCTATACTAATTGCCAGGCGCTGAGACGAATGCCGCCAAGATCGAGCGTCTATGACACGGTTCAAGAATTAGCCTCAGAAATAGTGGTTCTGAACATGCTGCCAATAGCTCGACTGGGAAACATCCAGAGAAGTCCAAGATAGTGTTTTTTAGACTGGCTGCCACGAGCTGAAACGAATGCAGCCAAGAGCGAGCGTCTGTGACTTACGGTTCAAAAGTTATTCACAGAAACATGGTTCTGAACTTTGCTGCCAGCCGCGAAAGCGAAAATAACCAAGATCGAGCGTCTAGGATTTACTTGTCAATAGCTCGCCTGGGAAACATCCAGAGAAGTCAAAGACAGTGCTTCTATACTAATTGCCAGGCGCTGAGACGAATGCCGCCAAGATCTAGCGTCTATGACTTACGGTTCAAGAATTAGCCTCAGAAACAGTGGGAAACAGTGCTTCTATACTAATTGCCAGGCGCTGAGACGAATGCCGCCAAGATCGAGCGTCTATGACTTACGTTTCAAGAATTAGCCTCAGAAACAGTGGTTCTGAACATGCTGCCAATAGCTCGCCTGGGAAACATCCAGAGAAGTCCAAGATTGTGTTTTTTAGACTGGCTGCCACGAGCTGAAACGAATGCAGCCAAGAGCGAGCGTCTGTGACTTACGGTTCAAAAGTTATTCACAGAAACATGGTTCTGAACTTTGCTGCCAGCCGCGAAAGCGAAAATAACCAAGATCGAGCGTCTAGGATTTACTTGTCAATAGCTCGCCTGGGAAACATCCAGAGAAGTCAAAGACAGTGCTTCTATACTAATTGCCAGGCGCTGAGACGAATGCCGCCACGATCTAGCGTCTATGACTTACGGTTCAAGAATTAGCCTCAGAAACAGTGGGAAACAGTGCTTCTATACTAATTGCCAGGCGCTGAGACGAATGCCGCCAAGATCGAGCGTCTATGACTTACGTTTCAAGAATTAGCCTCAGAAACAGTGGTTCTGAAAATGCTGCCAATAGCTCGCCTGGGAAACATCCAGAGAAGTCCAAGATAGTGTTTTTTAGACTGGCTGCCACGAGCTGAAACGAATGCAGCCAAGAGCGAGCGTCTGTGACTTACGGTTCAAAAGTTATTCACAGAAACATGGTTCTGAACTTTGCTGCCAGCCGCGAAAGCGAAAATAACCAAGATCGAGCGTCTAGGATTTACTTGTCAATAGCTCGCCTGGGAAACATCCAGAGAAGTCAAAGACAGTGCTTCTATACTAATTGCCAGGCGCTGAGACGAATGCCGCCAAGATCTAGCGTCTATGACTTACGGTTCAAGAATTAGCCTCAGAAACAGTGGGAAACAGTGCTTCTATACTAATTGCCAGGCGCTGAGACGAATGCCGCCAAGATCGAGCGTCTATGACACGGTTCAAGAATTAGCCTCAGAAACAGTGGTTCTGAACATGCTGCCAATAGCTCGCCTGGGAAACATCCAGAGAAGTCCAAGATAGTGTTTTTTAGACTGGCTGCCACGAGCTGAAACGAATGCAGCCAAGAGCGAGCGTCTGTGACTTACGGTTCAAAAGTTATTCACAGAAACATGGTTCTGAACTTTGCTGCCAGCCGCGAAAGCGAAAATAACCAAGATCGAGCGTCTAGGATTTACTTGTCAATAGCTCGCCTGGGAAACATCCAGAGAAGTCAAAGACAGTGCTTCAATACTAATTGCCAGGCGCTGAGACGAATGCCGCCAAGATCTAGCGTCTATGACTTACGGTTCAAGAATTAGCCTCAGAAACAGTGGGAAACAGTGCTTCTATACTAATTGCCAGGCGCTGAGACGAATGCCGACAAGATCGAGCGTCTATGACTTACGGTTCAAGAATTAGCCTCTGAACATGCTGCCAATAGCTCGCCTGGGAAACATCCAGAGAGATCCAAGATTGTGTTTTTTAGACTGGCTGCCACGAGCTGAAACGAATGCAGCCAAGAGCGAGCGTCTGTGACTTACGGTTCAAGAGTTATTCACAGAAACATGGTTCTGAACTTTGCTGCCAGCCGCGAAAGCGAAAGTAACCAAGATCGAGCGTCTAGGATTTACTTGTCAATAGCTCGCCTGGGAAACATCCAGAGAAGTCAAAGACAGTGCTTCCATACTAATTGCCAGGCGCTGAGACGAATGCCGCTGAGATCAAGCGTCTAAGACTTACGGTTCAAGAATTAGCCTCAGAAACAGTGGTTCTGAACATGCTGCCAATAGATCGCCTGGGAAACATCCAGAGAAGTCCAAGATAGTGTTTTTTAGACTGGCTGCCACGAGCTGAAACGAATGCAGCCAAGAGCGAGCGTCTGTGACTTACGGTTCAAGAGTTATTCACAGAAACATGGTTCTGAACTTTGCTGCCAGCCGCGAAAGCGAAAGTAACCAAGATCGAGCGTCTAGGATTTACTTGTCAATAGCTCGCCTGGGAAACTTTCAGATAAGTCAAAGACAGTGCTTCTATACTAATTGCCAGGCGCTGAGACGAATGCCGCCAAGATCAAGCGTCTAAGACTTACGGTTCAAGAATTAGCCTCAGAAACAGTGGGAAACAGTGCTTCTATACTAATTGCCAGGCGCTGAGACGAATGCCGCCAAGATCGAGCGTCTATGACTTACGGTTCAAGAATTAGCCTCAGAAACAGTGGTTTTGAACATGCTGCCAATAGCTCGCCTGGGAAAAATCCAGAGAAGTCCAAGATAGTGTTTTTTTAGACTGGCTGCCACGAGCTGAAACGAATGCAGCCAAGAGCGAGCGTCTGTGACTTACGGTTCAAGAGTTATTCACAGAAACATGGTTCTGAACTTTGCTGCCAGCCGCGAAAACGAAAGTAACCAAGATCGAGCGTCTAGGATTTACTTGTGAATAGCTCGCCTGGGAAACATCCAGAGAAGTCAAAGACAGTGCTTCTATACTAATTGCCAGGCGCTGAGACGAATGCCGCCAAGATCAAGCGTCTAAGACTTACGGTTCAAGAATTAGCCTCAGAAACAGTGGTTCTGAACATGCTGCCAATAGCTCGCCTGGGAAACATCCAGAGAAGTCCAAGATAGTGTTTTTTTTAGACTGGCTGCCACGAGCTGAAACGAATGCAGCCAAGAGCGAGCGTCTGTGACTTACGGTTCAAAAGTTATTCACATAAACATGGTTCTGAACTTTGCTGCCAGCCGCGAAAGCGAAAGCGAAAGCAACCAAGGTCGAGCGTCTAGGATTTACTTTTGAATAGCTCGCCTGGAAAACATCCAGAGAAGTCAAAGACAGTGCAGCTATACTAATTGCCAGGCGCTGAGACGAATGCCGCAAGGATCAAGCGTCTAAGACTTACGGTTCAAGAATTAGCCTCAGAAACAGTGGGAAACAGTGCTTCTATACTAATTGCCAGGCGCTGAGACGAATGCCGCCAAGATCGAGCGTCTATGACTTACGGTTCAAGAATTAGCCTCAGAAACAGTGGTTCTGAACATGCTGCCAATAGCTCGCCTGGGAAACATCCAGAGAAGTCCAAGATAGTGTTTTTTAGACTGGCTGCCACGAGCTGAAACGAATGCAGCCAAGAGCGAGCGTCTGTGACTTACGGTTCAAGAGTTATTCACAGAAACATGGTTCTGAACTTTGCTGCCAGCCGCGAAAGCGAAAATAACCAAGATCGAGCGTCTAGGATTTACTTGTCAATAGCTCGCCTGGGAAACATCCAGAGAAGTCAAAGACAGTGCTTCTATACTAATTGCCAGGCGCTGAGACGAATGCCGCCAAGATCTAGCGTCTATGACTTACGGTTCAAGAATTAGCCTCAGAAACAGTGGGAAACAGTGCTTCTATACTAATTGCCAGGCGCTGAGACGAATGCCGCCAAGATCGAGCGTCTATGACTTACGGTTCAAGAATTAGCCTCAGAAACAGTGGTTCTGAACATGCTGCTAATAGCTCGTCTGGGAAACATCCAGAGAAGTCCAATATAGTGTTTTTTTTAGACTGGCTGCCACGAGCTGAAACGAATGCAACCAAGAGCGAGCGTCTGTGACTTACGATTCAAGAGTTATTCATAGAAACATGGTTCTGAACTTTGCTGCCAGCCGCGAAAGCGAAAGTAACCAAGATCGAGCGTCTAGGATTTACTTGTGAATAGCTCGCCTGGGAAACATCCAGAGAAGTCAAAGACAGTGCTTCTATACTAATTGCCAGGCGCTGAGACGAATGCCGCCAAGATCAAGCGTCTAAGACTTACGGTTCAAGAATTAGCCTCAGAAACAGTGGGAAACAGTGCTTCTATACTAATTGCCAGGCGCTGAGACGAATGCCGCCAAGATCGAGCGTCTATGACTTACGGTTCAAGAATTAGCCTCAGAAACATTGGTTCAAAACATGCTGCCAATAGCTCGCCTGGGAAACATCCAGAGAAGTCCAAGATAGTGTTTTTTTAGACTGGCTGCCACGAGCTGAAACGAATGCAGCCAAGAGCGAGCGTCTGTGACTTACGGTTCAAGAGTTATTCACAGAAACATGGTTCGGAACTTTGCTGCCAGCCGCGAAAGCGAAAATAACCAAGATCGAGCGTCTAGGATTTACTTGTCAATAGCTCGCCTGGGAAACATCCAGAGAAGTCAAAGACAGTGCTTCTATACTAATTGCCAGGTGCTGAGACGAATGCCGCCAAGGTCGAGCGTCTATGACTTACGGTTCAAGAATTAGCCTCAGAAACAGTGGTTCTGAACATGCTGCCAATAGCTCGCCTGGGAAACATCCAGAGAAGTCCAAGATAGTGTTTTTTTTAGACTGGCTGCCACGAGCTGAAACGAATGCAGCCAAGAGCGAGCGTCTGTGACTTACGGTTCAAAAGTTATTCACATAAACATGGTTCTGAACTTTGCTGCAAGCCGCGAAAGCGAAAGCAACCAAGATCGAGCGTCTAGGATTTACTTGTGAATAGCTCGCCTGGAAAACATCCAGAGAAGTCAAAGACAGTGCAGCTATACTAATTGCCAGGCGCTGAGACGAGTGCCGCCAAGATCAAGCGTCTAAGACTTACGGTTCAAGAATTAGCCTCAGAAACAGTGGGAAACAGTGCTTCTATACTAATTGCCAGGCGCTGAGACGAATGCCGCCAAGATCGAGCGTCTATGACACGGTTCAAGAATTAGCCTCAGAAACAGTGGTTCTGAACATGCTGCCAATAGCTCGCCTGGGAAACATCCAGAGAAGTCCAAGATAGTGTTTTTTAGACTGGCTGCCACGAGCTGAAACGAATGCAGCCAAGAGCGAGCGTCTGTGACTTACGGTTCAAAAGTTATTCACAGAAACATGGTTCTGAACTTTGCTGCCAGCCGCGAAAGCGAAAATAACCAAGATCGAGCGTCTAGGATTTACTTGTCAATAGCTCGCCTGGGAAACATCTAGAGAAGTCAAAGACAGTGCTTCTATACTAATTGCCAGGCGCTGAGACGAATGCCGCCAAGATCTAGCGTCTATGACTTACGGTTCAAGAATTAGCCTCAGAAACAGTGGGAAACAGTGCTTCTATACTAATTGCCAGGCGCTGAGACGAATGCCGCCAAGATCGAGCGTCTATGACTTACGTTTCAAGAATTAGCCTCAGAAACAGTGGTTCTGAAAATGCTGCCAATAGCTCGCCTGGGAAACATCCAGAGAAGTCCAAGATAGTGTTTTTTAGACTGGCTGCCACGAGCTGAAACGAATGCAGCCAAGAGCGAGCGTCTGTGACTTACGGTTCAAAAGTTATTCACATAAACATGGTTCTGAACTTTGCTGCCAGCCGCGAAAGCGAAAGCAACCAAGGTCGAGCGTCTAGGATTTACTTTTGAATAGCTCGCCTGGAAAACATCCAGAGAAGTCAAAGACAGTGCAGCTATACTAATTGCCAGGCGCTGAGACGAATGCCGCAAGGATCAAGCGTCTAAGACTTACGGTTCAAGAATTAGCCTCAGAAACAGTGGGAAACAGTGCTTCTATACTAATTGCCAGGCGCTGAGACGAATGCCGCCAAGATCGAGCGTCTATGACTTACGGTTCAAGAATTAGCCTCAGAAACAGTGGTTCTGAACATGCTGCTAATAGCTCGTCTGGGAAACATCCAGAGAAGTCCAATATAGTGTTTTTTTAGACTGGCTGCCACGAGCTGAAACGAATGCAACCAAGAGCGAGCGTCTGTGACTTACGATTCAAGAGTTATTCATAGAAACATGGTTCTGAACTTTGCTGCCAGCCGCGAAAGCGAAAGTAACCAAGATCGAGCGTCTAGGATTTACTTGTGAATAGCTCGCTGGGAAACATCCAGAGAAGTCAAAGACAGTGCTTCTATACTAATTGCCAGGCGCTGAGACGAATGCCGCCAAGATCAAGCGTCTAAGACTTACGGTTCAAGAATTAGCCTCAGAAACAGTGGGAAACAGTGCTTCTATACTAATTGCCAGGCGCTGAGACGAATGCCGCCAAGATCGAGCGTCTATGACTTACGGTTCAAGAATTAGCCTCAGAAACATTGGTTCAAAACATGCTGCCAATAGCTCGCCTGGGAAACATCCAGAGAAGTCCAAGATAGTGTTTTTTTAGACTGGCTGCCACGAGCTGAACGAATGCAGCCAAGAGCGAGCGTCTGTGACTTACGGTTCAAGAGTTATTCACAGAAACATGGTTCGGAACTTTGCTGCCAGCCGCGAAAGCGAAAATAACCAAGATCGAGCGTCTAGGATTTACTTGTCAATAGCTCGCCTGGGAAACATCCAGAGAAGTCAAAGACAGTGCTTCTATACTAATTGCCAGGTGCTGAGACGAATGCCGCCAAGGTCGAGCGTCTATGACTTACGGTTCAAGAATTAGCCTCAGAAACAGTGGTTCTGAACATGCTGCCAATAGCTCGCCTGGGAAACATCCAGAGAAGTCCAAGATAGTGTTTTTTTTAGACTGGCTGCCACGAGCTGAAACGAATGCAGCCAAGAGCGAGCGTCTGTGACTTACGGTTCAAAAGTTATTCACATAAACATGGTTCTGAACTTTGCTGCAAGCCGCGAAAGCGAAAGCAACCAAGATCGAGCGTCTAGGATTTACTTGTGAATAGCTCGCCTGGAAAACATCCAGAGAAGTCAAAGACAGTGCAGCTATACTAATTGCCAGGCGCTGAGACGAGTGCCGCCAAGATCAAGCGTCTAAGACTTACGGTTCAAGAATTAGCCTCAGAAACAGTGGGAAACAGTTCTTCTATACTAATTGCCAGGCGCTGAGACGAATGCCGCCAAGATCGAGCGTCTATGACACGGTTCAAGAATTAGCCTCAGAAACAGTGGTTCTGAACATGCTGCCAATAGCTCGCCTGGGAAACATCCAGAGAAGTCCAAGATAGTGTTTTTTAGACTGGCTGCCACGAGCTGAAACGAATGCAGCCAAGAGCGAGCGTCTGTGACTTACGGTTCAAAAGTTATTCACAGAAACATGGTTCTGAACTTTGCTGCCAGCCGCGAAAGCGAAAATAACCAAGATCGAGCGTCTAGGATTTACTTGTCAATAGCTCGCCTGGGAAACATCTAGAGAAGTCAAAGACAGTGCTTCTATACTAATTGCCAGGCGCTGAGACGAATGCCGCCAAGATCTAGCGTCTATGACTTACGGTTCAAGAATTAGCCTCAGAAACAGTGGAAACAGTGCTTCTATACTAATTGCCAGGCGCTGAGACGAATGCCGCCAAGATCGAGCGTCTATGACTTACGTTTCAAGAATTAGCCTCAGAAACAGTGGTTCTGAACATGCTGCCAATAGCTCGCCTGGGAAACATCCAGAGAAGTCCAAGATAGTGTTTTTTAGACTGGCTGCCACGAGCTGAAACGAATGCAGCCAAGAGCGAGCGTCTGTGACTTACGGTTCAAAAGTTATTCACAGAAACATGGTTCTGAACTTTGCTGCCAGCCGCGAAAGCGAAAATAACCAAGATCGAGCGTCTAGGGATTTACTTGTCAATAGCTCGCCTGGGAAACATCTAGAGAAGTCAAAGACAGTGCTTCTATACTAATTGCCAGGCGCTGAGACGAATGCCGCCAAGATCTAGCGTCTATGACTTACGGTTCAAGAATTAGCCTCAGAAACAGTGGGAAACAGTGCTTCTATACTAATTGCCAGGCGCTGAGACGAATGCCGCCAAGATCGAGCGTCTATGACTTACGTTTCAAGAATTAGCCTCAGAAACAGTGGTTTTGAACATGCTGCCAATAGCTCGCCTGGGAAACATCCAGAGAAGTCCAAGATAGGGTTTTTTAGACTGGCTGCCACGAGCTGAAACGAATGCAGCCAAGAGCGAGCGTCTGTGACTTACGGTTCAAGAGTTATTCACAGAAACATGGTTCTGAACTTTGCTGCCAGCCGCGAAAGCGAAAGTAACCAAGATCGAGCGTCTAGGATTTACTTGTGAATAGCTCGCCTGGGAAACATCCAGAGAAGTCAAAGACAGTGCTTCTATACTAATTGCCAGGCGCTGAGACGAATGCCGCCAAGATCAAGCGTCTAAGACTTACGGTTCAAGAATTAGCCTCAGAAACAGTGGTTCTGAACATGCTGCCAATAGCTCGCCTGGGAAACATCCAGAGAAGTCCAAGATAGTGTTTTTTTTAGACTGGCTGCCACGAGCTGAAACGAATCCAGCCAAGAGCGAGCGTCTGTGACTTACGGTTCAAAAGTTATTCACATAAACATGGTTCTGAACTTTGCTGCCAGCCGCGAAAGCGAAAGCAACCAAGGTCGAGCGTCTAGGATTTACTTTTGAATAGCTCGCCTGGAAAACATCCAGAGAAGTCAAAGACAGTGCAGCTATACTAATTGCCAGGCGCTGAGACGAATGCCGCAAGGATCAAGCGTCTAAGACTTACGGTTCAAGAATTAGCCTCAGAAACAGTGGGAAACAGTGCTTCTATACTAATTGCCAGGCGCTGAGACGAATGCCGCCAAGATCGAGCGTCTATGACTTACGGTTCAAGAATTAGCCTCAGAAAC